>NW_004955488.1:3312087-3403867 GCF_000276665.1 Chinchilla lanigera | reverse complement strand
GTTGGGTATTTTGTCTCAGCAACGAGAGAAAAGTAACCAAGACAGACACTTTAACCTTTTTATTTGAAAAGTGCATTGGAATTTCATTGATTAAATTATGACTGCAAGGATGTATTCAAAGAGTGCCTTTTGAAAACAGGATGACTTTGGATGCATATCTACATCTTTTCTATCAGTGTAATTAATATTGATTAAATGTGGTACATTTTAGGCTTTCTGCTGCTAAATTTTTACAGCTTTGGAGCCAAAGTTCAACTTCCTTGGAAGGATGAATTTGGAAAAATGCTACCTATTTTTAGGACTCCGATTACCACTTGCTCCCTATCTTGTTCTGGAAGAATAACAATCACCATAGCACACATTTCACTTAGCAGAACAGCTCACGTAAGCAACTGTCTTGTGACTAAGGCAGACAGAGTTCACATCTATGGGGTGTGACCATTTACTCCGAGGTGGAAGCTGCCACCACAGGGTAAACTCCGGAAAGGTAAAATGAACTTTCAAATGTCATCTTTCTGCCTTCTGGGCTTTGTGTCTGATTCATCTGTAATCAGAGAGATCATTCCTAAAAAGAAATGTGGAGCATGCTAGATTGGTTTAATTTCTTAAACATGTAGATCCTTGATATTAATAATTTATATATATATTTATATTTTATATAGACATACTTAAATATTTTATATATATGTATATATATTATGTATATTCTGTTCCCTCATGGGTTAACATAGAATTATAGGTTTTGGATTTGATACTAATTATGGAATCTCTAATTTTTTTTATTTTCAGTGGTTTTGAGGAAATATTTCAGATTTTAGATCAAGGAAATCTAAATGTGAATCCCATTCATTTAATAGTTTTGTAATTTTAATTAATAGCCATATTGGACCTCAGGTTCTTCAGACTTTGAAACTAGAATAGTACCAGTCTTGTGTCAATGGTGTACACTTTAGAAAATGAAAAAATGTATTAAGTATTTGATGGAGTAAGGCTTTAGTAAATGGTAGTTATTAAAGACATGATGCATGTTTAGCAAATTTTTTGCTTAACAAAATTCATAATTTAAGTCCTTAAAACATATCCAACACAGGACGTTCTAAACTGTCTTTAAAAGGGGCTCTAAGAACCCATGAATCAGTGCAAAGGGGGGATAGAAAAATACAGTGGATGTTTAAACTGAAAAATGATGATTACAGCAGAAAACACACTGCTACTAGTTCCACAGGAAATACTCTTCTTCACTTTAAACACACTCATCCCAGCGTTCTTGCCACTTCCTAAAGCAGCTCTGTAAGTCCTCATTTAAATCTTTATGAAGTATGAATAAAACAAAGGTGAATTCTGCTGTCAAGTGCTACTCAACAGAAAGGCATTCAGTACAACTGTGTGTCCTCATCCATCTAATCCACTAAATCTGACAGGGTGTGACTTCTGGCTCTTCTGCAAAGTCAAAATGTCCATGAAAGGGAAATATTTTGTATTAGTTCAGGACATCAAGGCAGCCACGGCAGTGCAAGTGAAAACACTCATGAAAGAGATCTTTTAGACCGCTTCAGAAAGTGACGAGAAGGGTGGGGTAAGTGTGTTCAAAGTGGGGAGTATTTTGGTGGGGATTAATAAGTGTGTCTTTTTTTAAATGTTTGATTGTATTTCTTTATTTTCTACTTTTATTATAAAGAGAATGAAAAACAATAATAAAATAACAACAACATAGAGAAAAAAAAAGCAAAGCAAAAATTATTAAAATGATAGAGGCTTTCAGAACAAAATGATAGGAATTAACAGTGGTTGTTATATTATATATTGTTATCTTCAATGAAATTGCTCAGATTACCATATGTAAGAATGCAAGATTGATCAAACCATTAAAGAGAATAAAAGTTATAAAAAAGAAAAAAGTTATTAAAAGTTATTAACTTTTATTCTCTAATCTTTTGAGCAGTGTGTCTTTTAGTATAATAAATTTTAAAATTTTAAACAAACACTTTTTTATGACCACACCTCCTATCTATCATCTATCTATCTATCTATCTATCTATCTATCTATCTATCATCTATCTATCTATCTTCTTCATCATGTATCTATACTATATATTTAGCATTTGGATCAGGAGCATTGATAACTCATTTGTATTAATGAATTCATCATTATCATAACAATTCATTAAGTATTAATAGCATATTGAGAAGGGTTGTTGTGTACACACATAATTTCAGCACTTCTGAGGTTGAGGCAGGAAAATCACATTTTAAAAAACAGGCTGGACTATGTAAAAATACCCTACCTGAAAAAAAGAACAATGAAACAATCTTATTCATTTACCATATTGTATTGTATTCCCAGACTCACTCCTATCCATACCTTTAATTTTCAAACCATGTGTGTTCATCCTGGGATTACAGATACAAAAAATTAACTCAATACAGATCGGAGATTCTAAATCCCTGCTGCCAGTTTGTTCTTCATTGAGCTTGTCCATTCTTGATTGACATGTGTCTTGGTTACTTTTCTCTCATTGCTGGGACAAAACACCTGATACCCAAAATTAAGGAAGGAAAAGTTTATTTCGCTTACAGTTTGTGGAGGTTTCATCCCGTTCTTGGCAAGTTACAAGGCAGAATGGCACATGGCAGAGGGCTACAGCTCATGGCGACAGAACACAGCAAAGCAACAAGCACACAAAAGGGAGGAAATGGCCAGAAGCACCCTCTTCCTTTCCCTTACATATGCAAACTATCCACCCCAGGGCGGGTGTAGCTCTCACACCCATAGTTAATCAAACTCTAAAAGCCTGCCCCATGGCCGCACGAGGCTTTGGGGGGACACCCAGACACAAGCCATAACAACATGGTTTTTAATACTTTAGATATTGGGACTTGGCTCTGCTTTTGGGCTTCTGAAGCTGCGAACAAGCCAGTGCCCATCACTCTCCCTCTCATGAGCTTCTTTTCTCCTTAAGCCTAAAATAAAGGTAGAACATTTTTAAATGTCTTTTTCATAGTTCAGAGCAGACTGAGGGTTCAGTAACTATTTATTAATAGATCTAATAGACATTTTTGTTCCTCACTGAGTGCTCTATTCTCCTTCTCAACAGTGGTGTCTTTTTAAATTTCTACTGACATATTTTTATCCATCGTATTTACTTTATTTCATTCATTTAAAAATATATCCTTTTTTCCTGTGTATGGAGGCAATAATTATTGGATATAACAGGCTGAAATGAAAAGTTGGACTTCCAAGAAAAACAATGGTAAATGAAAATGTACACAACTTTTGGAGAATTTATTCACTTGAGTTCTTCTGGAGCTATTAGTGGAGAAAGAGGTCATGGGTAATATTGACATAGAAGCAGGGATGCAAGCCATGAATGATTTCAGAAGTCAGATATATGAGAAAGAAATCAACCTGCTACAGCAATCTGCTTTACCTGTGAAAAAAATTGAGAAGTGTTTTGGGAATAGACTATTAGATCTTACAAGAATAAATGTTAACAGAAATATAAGCACCCAGCACAAGTAAATTTTAATTATTTCATCTGAGATGGAAAAGAGACACTTTCAGATTGTGGTTAAGGAAATTCTATATGGCCTTTTTGTGGAATGAACATGCAAAGCAATAGGTGATGACTTTTTGGCCAAAAGAAATTTTTAAAAATAGTTTCTCCAGTGTTTATTGTGAAATAATGTGTTTTTATTTTGAATTCACTATGTGGGTAGATTTTTGTGGAAGGAAGAGTTTGGGACTGATGTAGGTGTCAATGGCACACACAGAGACAGTAGACCCCAAGAGAGGACCCAGAGCCACAGATCATTATGAATCTGTAAACTTCCTAAAAATTGACAGACCCTTGGACATGGTGTTGAACTTGTGCCAGGTACTTAGTTGTATTAGTTGTGTATAGTTGTATTTAATTTGGAAGTGAGATCCTAGTTTACATCTGGCTTCTGCTCATCTAAGATTAAACTGAATTTGTATGCATAGGGAAATTTCCTAATTTTGCTCACTGCTTAGAAATTTAAATTTTTTCTCTATTGTTCTCCAGGAAGATGATCCATTCCATTGTACTGGTTATCAATTATTACATAACAAAATAACCCTAGGTATAGTCAGCAAATAAGTACTTATGGTCTTGCAGGCTCACTGGGGTAGAACTCAGGTGGGTGCCTCTGGCTTCAGTTCTCTTGAGGTGCAGCCTTGGAGATTCTCCCCAGGGCTGCCTTCTCATCTGAAAATTCAGCTGCTAGGAGATTTTATTCCTGAGCAGGCTATGGATATTTAAAGGATTCATTTCACAAGAAGCTGTTATTTCTTACATCTGGTAATCTGAACAACTTTGCTGAAGACAACAATACTTAATATAACAACCACTGTTAATTCCTATCATTTTATTTTGAATCTCTGTGTCACTTTTATTGCTTTTGCTTTGTTTTATTATTATCTATGTTGTTGTTAGTTTATTATTGTTTTTATTTTCTTTATAATAAAAAAAAGCTATTAAGCTAAGGGTCTCCATTTCTCACTTGTTATTTTTTAGACTTGGTTCTCTCTTCTTAGAAACTTCTAACATGGCAGCTGACTACTTTCAGAATAAGTCAGGGAAAAGGCAAATGAGAATACCAATGACCTGAACCACATGCTTTTTGTAACTTAATGTCAGAAATGACATCTTTTCACTTTTGTGGTATAGCAGGCTTTAAAAGTAAGTCACTAAGTTCAGCCCACACTGAAACAGAAAATATTGTACCTGGCCATCAACACCAGAAAAGTCCCTTACTCCGGGCCAGACCACATTATAGGTTATCTTTGAGAAACTGAAACATAGAAGACATAGTTGTATTGCATGCAATGGGTCTCCAAATGTTAACATTTAGAAGAAGACAAAATGCATCTTAAAATAAAATTTGAGTTGAATTAAATTTTATTTATGATCCTTTTGGTTATTTTCAGACAAAAGAAGGTGAAAATAGCTAGTGGCACATGATTCAACAATTAAAAGCTATTCCTAAGTTCATATTAAATGTTGATAATACAATAGTTTATCTTCTACATTCATATTAACATCTTTTATTTAGTAATTCTGTTATATAAAATATGATATTTTTTTCTAGTAATTTTTTTCTGTTGTATGAAATATAGTACCTAAAAAGAGGGTAAAGTAGATAAAATATAGTGTTATTGTATTAGTCATCTTTCCTGTTGCTGGATATAATACCTTACACAACTCCAAGGAGGATTGGCTTAATTCGGCTTACATCTTAAGAGGGTTCAGTGCGTGATCAACTGACTCAAAGGTAGAAATACCAGGCAGAAGGGTATGGTAGAGCAAAGATGATTAGTTCATGGTGGTTGGGAAACAGAGCAGGAACCCAGTGCCAGAGAGGAGAAGGCCATTTATGAAGTGTAGACTTCAAGGCCACACCAGGACCCACAAACAGACACTGCAACTGTGCTCCATCAACCCCTGGGTCACTCCAAATTCAAGTTAAGGTTACCATCACCAGATACTCCTTTGGCATGTAAAACAGAATAATGTATATTATTCTTCAGTTTGAGCAAAAGAGAATCCACCCTGCCATGAGTGAATGTTTCCACTCTAGATTGATGCTTTATTTTGGATATTTGCAAGGCATAAATATGAAGTTATTCTGAGATCATAAAAGCTAATGAAGGACTGGAATATTTCAAACCTACAGAGCTATAGCCTGTTTTATTTATATCTATTTTGGAGGTTTTGGAATCTTAGATAGACTCAGTACGATTCTGTGAAACAAGGTTTACTAAATAATGGATTGTGATGAAAACACACTCCTAGAGAAAACTGACCTACTTTCATTATTATGCCCACAGAGTTATTATTTCACTTGTTTATGTTCTTGTATGCATCCTATGCTCTACTATATATTTTCTGAATCTATGATAATACCAAATTCATAAAAACTTGAGTAAGTAATCTATTACTAGATCTTCCATGACTATTTTATCAATATTATAAAAGTGATGCTTTATTCTCAAATATTATATAATTTTTCCACTACAGTAGTATGCTGTTTGATCATTGTATCTTCCTGGCACATGGAAGATTTTATCGATCCGTAATTGTCATAGTCTATTTTTGCTACTAATAACAGAAAGTTTGATAATGAATGTAAATTTATTGTATAGCAGTTCTGAAGGCTGGACAGACTAAGAACAAGAGGACAGTATCTGGTGAGGGCCTTTTATTCTATCACAAGGCAGAAGGGGTAAGGTCAAAATGGGACATAGGAGACAGAGAGAGAGGGAGAAAGTAGAGAGAGGTTAGGAGAGAGAGAAAGGGAGAGAGATCAGGAGAGGGTGAGGGAGAGTGAGAGAGAGACAGAGAGAATGAATAAAGAAAGACAGAGAAAACTGGGGGGAGGAGAGAGCTTGCACCATCACTTTTGAGGACCCACTGTTAAGATAAGAAACTCATTTTCATCAGAAAGGCATTAATCTATGCATGAAGGTGGGGTCCTCCTGGCCTAATCGCTTCTATAAGGTCTTATCCTTTAATGATGTTATATTAACATTTAAATTTCTGAATGGGATTTGGAGGGCAAAAACATTAAAACTATAGCATAGTATTAGTGCTTCTCTTTATTTATTGCTGATAATCTTCCTAATTCCAAAGTGTGTTGTATCTGGGATCAACAAAGTGATAGCAGATGTCTTTTGATTAGTGTCTGTGTGCTGTAGAGTATTTTGCTCCACCACTTAGCTTTTAACTTATCCAAATCTTAATGTTTTAAGTACCCATAAATATGTTATCTTGAGTAGAAAAATAATTTAGGAGACACTTTTGAGATGGGCAGATTTCCCTGGGTTATCTGAGAGAATGTGATAGAATCACAAAATCTGTACAAATGGAAAAAAGAGAAAGAGGAACTCAGAGAGAAGGAAAGAGGCTGCACTGCTGGCTTTGAAGAGGGGGGAATAGCTAATGAGCCAAAGAACACAGGTGCTACTACAAGCTGGAGAAGACAGAGGATAGAATTTCTCCTCAAGCCTCCAGAAGGCATGTGGCTTTGTTGACAACTCATTTTATATTTCTGTTCTGCAGAACAGCAAGAGAATAGATTTGTGGGGTTTTAAGCCATGAAATTTGTAGTAATTTGTGATAGCAAAAACAAAATAAAATAAAATAATACATTAGGAAGTTCATTGTTGCTTTTTTTTTCCACTCACGGAATTTTCACTGAATATAGAATTCTTTACTTGTAATTTTTTTTCTTTAAAAATATTACAGATATCACTCTACTCTTCATGGTTCCAAGAAATCTGCTCTAATTTTTATACATCTTTATTTGTAGATGTGGGTTTTCTTTTCCTTTTCTGGTTACCAACATGAATTGTTGTTTCTCTTTTGTTTCTGCATTTGGTAGGTAAAGGTGTTCTTTGTTTTTTTTATTTATATGTTTAGCTCAGTTTTGTTGGTATTTCTCCTGCTTGGTATTCTCTGAGCTGCCTGAACTTGTGGTTTGGTTTCTGTCATTAATTTTGAAAATTCTTAGGACATTTTTATTTCTTTTTTTTTCCCTATTCCTTTCTATCTTTTCTAGCTGACATTCCAATAAATATGTACATCATGATGGTGTGGTAGAGTTTCTGGATATTCTACTTTTTAATTTTCTTCTTACTGTATTTCCATTTGGCAGTACCTTTAGTTTTACCTTCCAAGTCATTAAATTCTTAGGGGTACTGAATCTACTGCTAAGTACTTTGAAGAAATTCTTCATCGCTTGAACTAAATTTTGGGTTAAAGTATTTCCTCTTGATTTTTTGTGCTATTTTTTTCTCTGTATGGATATATAATCAGTATCTGGTTTTCTATGTTTTATACCTTCATAATTGGGGCCTTTAACATATTAATTATGGTTTCTGTGAATTGTTTGTCTGATATTCCAACTCCTGCTTTTCATATCTGAATCTAATTCTGATGACTGTTTTATCTTACTAAGTTACTTTTGCATATCTTGTAAATTTTCTCAGTCTTAAATGTTCATAAAGCAAGAGGTATGAAAGCAAATATGGTTTTAGTGTGGGAATTTATACTAAAGTGGCCAAGGGTTGGACTGAGCTATTTTTTGTTTCTTATGGCTATGGACACTAGGGGCTTCACATCTAGTCACTGACCTTGTTTTCATCTCTTCTCTTAGCTGTGAAGCTTCTGTTAGGCTTCCTTTTCAAGTTTTCTGAGTTTAAATCACCTGTTATCTTCTTTGAGTGCTTTGTAATATGAAAAAAACCTGTGGACATTGCATTCTCTTGTCTTCTGATGAAGTCTCTGTCATAGGGTGCACAGTGGGCCTCTGGCTCAAAGGTATGACATTGTAAGCATTTCTGTCCCTCACAAGTGGTTTTGTTCCTCTTCCAGGAAACTAAGATTTCTCCTTGTGGCCGCTAGTGAATGTCTTACCTGAGATAACGGGGTCTAGTATTGCATGTCCATGACCTATAACATTGTATGTAATGTGTTGAGTAAGGGGAGCTAGAAAATATGAAGAGAAGCAATTATCTAGGATTAAGGATCAACTTGGAGAGTCAGAAAAATTATATGGGCACCAGGAAGGCCAGGTTCAAATGTGATGCAAGCACAGGGAGATTGTGAAAAGTAAATTAAATTTTAAAAATTATAATAAAAGACACATTGTCATTAATCTCCCTCAAAATTCTTCTCCTTAAGTCCAACACAGTTATTCCATCATTCCTGCCACATTCTGAAGCAGTTCTGAAAGTCCTCTTTCATAAGTGTCTTTGTTGTACTGGCATAGCTGCCTAGACGGCCTGAGTCAGTTTGAAACACTTACTTTCCATGGGCATTTCTAACTTTGAGAAAGAGCTGGAATTTGCACAATGTGAATGAGGATGCCCCATGTTTTTATGAGCCTGTCTTTCCACTGGACGGCAATATCTAGCCACATTTACCATATTTTTGATCACATTTTCTAAAGACACTTAGGAAAGATGACTTCCAGAATGGCTTCAGAAAATAGAATGATTGGATAAATATATTCAAAATGAGAGGGATCATTTTACGAGGAATTAATGGCAGTGTGTCTTTTACTGTAACACATTTTTGAATTTAAGTATTTTTGATCACCTCCTGTAGACAACAGCATCTCTCTTCTTACTCGGAAGATCCTATGCCAGTTCATTTGTAGTTACTCACTTTAGAGCACTGCTTGTTTTATTTTGTATTTTAGTTTGTTTTGACTTGATAGTGAGGAGGAGTTGAACAAGACGAGATGGGGCAGTCCGGATTTTAATCCTAGTGTGTGATATTGGACTCTTGCTAATGGTACTATCGTGATCCCTGTTCTCATACGGTTTGACATTCTGGTTTCAGTCTCTCCATCATTCGACAGCTCCATGTATTGGTCATATAAATGTTGCTTTTTACTTACACCAGTGTTGGGTCATAGCTCACATTTGGCTGTTTCCTTGAGGTTAGCGATCAGTGACAGATAGTACAAATGGCATATTTACATTAGTTTTCTTTTCATTCTAACTTTCCTAGTGTGACATGGGTCATGGCCCAAGTAAGAATATTGTCTGGTTGTCAGCAGTCTACATGAGACCCAACACTACATTTCTCCAAAGGACTAGTCAGTGGACATTGCATGATGGTAAGTTCCTGCCCGGGTATGAATTGCTGAATTATTATGGTGGTGGCCATCTAACATGGCTGAAGCCCAAAGCAACAGTTTATTTTCCCAGTGAACCCCCCCTGCTCACCCCCTGCTTTTCTCCTCCTCTCAGCCCTCTCAGCCTGGATTTCCAACTTCCTCTTGCCCTTCCCAAGCTGTAAAGAAATCGCCAATCAGCTCCTGACAAGTCACTTGGCTCCCCCCTTAAGCCCCACCCCTAACCAGAGTCTTTATAAACCCTAACTCCCTCGTCTAGCCCCAGAAGAATCAAGTATTGTATGCTGTCCTCTCCTCTCCATGTCCAGAGTAAAGGCCTTCTTTCTTTTCTTTGTTTGGTTTTTTCTGTGCTGGAAATTTAACACATGAGTCTTTGTTTTAGAGAAATATATATCCTTCCCAAGACCTAGGAGGTATGTGCATGTGCTTAATATCCCTTGGTGTTCTAGTTTAAATTTCATTACACTACAAGATTTTTTAGGGTGAGGGTGTGGCTCAGCAGTAGAACACTTGCCTAATACATGGGAAACCGTGGGTTCAATGTGGAGTATCACAAGTAAGAAAAGCGGGTGAGGGCCCCTCATAGTTAACTCTATATTTTTTGTAATTATGGCTGTGCATTAAAAATAAATTATTTTTAGTATCTTTTACACTTTTTATGTAGTTTCCAGGATTATATGCAGGAGATAGGATGAAAATGATATTGACTTTTCTATCTTTATTGAGAAATTCCAGAAAATACTTCTGAATGGTTAAAATGCTGATGAATCATCTTAAGCAACTCTACTTCAAAATCATTTTTGTCAACCAAATACATAAATAGAGTCATTAAAAGTTTCTTCCTGGGGCTTGCCTAGCAAGCACAATGTTCTGAGTTCGATTTCCAGTATCAAAAAAAAAAAAAAAAGTTTCTTCCCTTAAATTTATGTGTGCCTACGATCATAAGTACTTGCTTTTAGAAACTGAGCAAAGGTCAATGAAAACTAACTAGATTTGGGGAAGAAAATAAGTATATTTAAATTTCTTTAAAATGTGTTTGTCAATATCTTTTAAAATTTGATACTATTAAAAGATAGTGGATGTCTTATCCAATAAAAGCACTAAAATTTTTTTATGGGAAGAATTTTTTTATATTAAGAATTTATATCTCTAATTTTCAAATGGTAGTTTAAAATCAACTGTAACTTTAAAAATAGTTACTTTTTTTTTTGTTTGTTTTTCCCCAGTACTGGGAACTGAACTCGCAACCTTGTGCTTGCCAGGCAGGCACTTTTGCCGCTGAGCTAAATCCCCAGCCCCAATAGTTACCTTTTAAGCCAAGCATTGTGGCTCATGCCTGTAATTCCAGCATTTGCACTAAGGAGGGTGAGGCAGGAGGATCGTTGTGAGTTTGAGACCAGCCTGGGCTACACAGTGAGCTCAAGGCCAGCCTGAACAGGATAGCAAGACACTGTCTCAAAAAGACAAAAAAAAATTACCTTTTACTCAAAATCTAGAACTATATTTAAAAATTTGGAGAAAATTTATTAGGAAAAATGTTCAAGACGGTTGCTTAGAATTAGATTTATTATTTCTAGAAAACAAATAAAGCGTAAGACACAGGATCATTTTGTCAGGGTGAAATACATTAGCTAAAATGAAAAATGAGTGCTTTAAATGTACTTCTATATACTTTATTTAAGCCTAAATTTTTGTATCTTCAATATATATCTTTAATCACTTAAGAAGAGAGTCCTAGAAACTGGAGGTTAAATTTTTTTTTTCTAATTACAAAGGAAGATGAAACAAGGCAGACTCTCTTAGAAGTACATGTCCTGTTCTCTTTTTACTAGTTCAGTATAATATAAAGGTGCTAAAATTATAAGATCGTATTTAAAATGCAATTATAAATTTTATAAATATATGCTATAATGCTTTTTATTCTCAAGTGAGATATACTTTGTATAAATAGGTACATCAAAAAACATGTAGGCAATCTTCCGGTATGAGAACAAAATGATATTTAAAGAAAAACTTTTAAAAAACTAAGTGCATCATATTCATTAAGTTTCATTGCTAAAAATTTATACACTGCAGCAGAAAGCCAAGATAATAACAATTCAAAATAATGTAATATACTGGGGTAAGTAACTGTTCTGTATTTTCCCTGAAAAGTAGAAAGTAAAAATGAAAACAGTGATATTTGCTTGTACAGCATGGGTTTTGTAGTTCTATGATAATATGGAGTTGAATAAGAAGGTAGAAATTGCTGATGTAGAGAGACATTAATTTACTTCTTAAAAATTAATTCAATGAACATGTATTTTGTACCTGTGGTTGATAAAAAAATACTAAATTCTAGGAAATACAGATGGCAGCTACCTATTTTTTAAGATTTACCATTTTTTATTCTCTTGTAAGTCCCAAACTAGTAAAACTTATACCCAAGTAAATTACCACGGTACAGTGAAAGTAATAGAACACAGATGGAGAGAAGAAAGCAGAGGAAGAACATATAGCTTTATCATATCAGGAAGATGTTGGAGTGAGTAGTATTTTCTAGAACTTGTGAATAAAGATGGAAGAGGCAGTAACATTTTTGTCCTCTCTCTAGATGTGCAGAAGACGTGCACTGGAATGAAGTTAGTGATAGAACAAAACAGAGTAGTGTTTGCAAGAGTCCCAGAATTAGAATATCTTTGTTCCAAGAAGTTATATGCTCTCAAATTCAAGACAACAGTAACAGAATAGGTTTGAGGGGATGTGAAGGTGGTGATCTTAGCGTCTGGAGGTAATAAAATGTACTGCTCAGAGAGAAGAGGCAGTTAATGCCTTCTTCCATCCTTTGACATCACTGAATTGGAAGATTTGGTGGTTGCATCACAGTAACTGATTCAAGGACTACAAGTAAAAGGTCAGATTTTAAGAGATAAACTTCAATCACTTAGTGCCTTCAGAGTACCTATTAAGGAACTGTTATATGCATGACATTAGTTGAAGTTCAAATTTACATGAAAGAGAAATAGAAAAAGTAATTTATTTTAGCAGCTCCTAAAATGATGATTATGATGATGAAGATGATGATGATGTTATTATTATTATTACATGGCATAAATAGTGCTAACAATTTTAAAATATTATAAGTATTCCATAGGTTACTTTTGCATAGCCCTTACAATATATTAACTCATCTAATCCTTTTTAAAAAATCTATAATCTGGGTCCTTATAGCACCTCATTTTACAGCAGAAAGAACTAAAGCACAGAGAGAACAAGTAGCTCAATGTCACATAACTGTCGAGTGTCAAAATCAGAATTCATATACCAGAAGTTTGATCTGAGTTCAATCATTTTAATAGTTAAATGAGTAAACCATTAGAATAACATAGAATAAAAACTCTGGACAGTTAAACTGAGGATGCTATAGTGGCTCAAATGATGCAGTTACTAATTTAGTCTGCAGAAACTCCCTTGAAAGTGGAAATTGATGTCACTGGTGAAGGTTAAAGACAGTGCAGCTATAACCATAAGGGGGAGTTTATTAGCTTTTCCCTCACTAGACACAATTAACTGACCACTACAAGTTAAAGGGGAAAAGGTTTAATTTGGCTCACATTTTGAGGGGACTCAGCTCATGATCAGCTTGCTCTAAGGCAGAAACATCATGGCAGAACAGCATCGTGCAGCACCTATTTATTTCATGAAAGCCAGAGTTGGGGAACAATGCCAGAGAGGAAGGGGTAAGTGTCTAGCGAGAGATTTAAAATTATGCCTCCAGGACCAGGGATATAGCTCAGTAGCACAGCACTTGCTTGGCAAGTACAAGGTCCTGAGTTTGATTGCTGGTACCAAGAAACAAACAAACAAGCAAACAAAACAAAACAAAATAAAATTATACCTCCATAAACCACTGAGACACACCCAGAAGTGAGCTCCACCATTCCACCGGGTACAGTCCAAAACCCAGTAACTCAACACTCCACCCTAAGTGTCATATTTCACCTCTTGTCAACCTCATACAGCAACATATTTTGTTTTGAGACAGCGTTTTGCTATGTAGCACAGGCTGGCCTTGAACTCACAGTGAACCTCCTGCATCAGACTCCGAAGTGCAGAGATTTCAAGTATGTGCCACCATACCCAGCCAGAAACACATATTTAATCCATATTTAACCATGCTTAATTTTAAACCATACTTAATCTCTAAATAAATAGGAAGTTCATCACTCTGCCTAACATAATACAACTATCCTGTGTACAACTGGAAACAATTCCTTCCCTGTGGTCTCAATATCTCTATCATTTTTCAAAAGTCCAAATCCAAGTCTCTTCTGAGACTTCAGTGAATGTCTCCAAAATTAAAAAGCAAGTTACATAAACCCAAGGTACAATAGCACAGGGTAAATATTACCATTTGAAAAGAAAGGGATAGGGAAATAGAATCTAACCAGATAAAAACAGCCTGAAACCCAGAAGGACAAACATTAAGTCTTGTTTCTCCATTTTCAGCATCTAGGACACATGGTGGTAAAATGAGAGTGACTTCACCCCTATGATCTTTCTGGTTGTAGCCATCATGGCCTCTCATGGGATAATTCCACTCATGGCCTGCAAGTTTTCTTGGTGGTTGCTTGGTGTTCCTGGCATCTGTGACTTCTGTGGTCTCCACTGCACTTTTGATTTCAGTCTCAAAGCTTCATGCACTGAATTCTGGAAAGTTGCCTGCCTGACCTCCCAGGCCTTCTTTTGAAAGCTGGGTGAAAGTCTTCCTGACCCTACAACATTTGCATCTGCATAACAGTAAAAGTAGCCTCACATGAGCTATGCTAAAGTATGCTGTCAACTGTGCAATTGAAAAGGGTCATAACTGAAATGAAACAAAAATACTGCAAGTATTCAACAACAGATTTGAGCAAGCAGAAGGAAGAATAGTCAGATTTCAAGAAAGACAGCTGAAATTGTTCAGTCTGAGGGAAAGGAAGAAAAGTACTCAAATGAAGAAAGTTAACAGAGACTAAGGGACTGGTGAGATACCTTTTAATGGAACAATATTCTTATGTTGAAAATTCCAAGAGATGGAGAAAACATATTCAGATAATTGCTGAAAAGTTCCACATTTAATATAAGATAGTAAATCTTCATACTAAACAAATTAAATACCCTTCAATCCACATAATTATAAAAGATGCACATCAAGATACAATGTTAAAATTTCTCAGAGGCAGAGAGAATCCATTCTAGCAAGTACCTCATGCAAGTAAAAGGGATCTTTAAGGTAATAACTGTTACAAGACAAAAATGGGTGAAATATATTGGTATAGGATCAGTTTACATATAAGATAATAACTACAATCAGAATTATATACATAAAATGTAATTCAGACCAAAAATATATGACCCAAGCATTCAGATAAATTTAAAATGATCAAATAGTACAGAGTAGTTTTCTAATTACATTGAAATAAACTAAAAATTGATGGAACAGAGAAAATGGAAATTTTCGGAAATAAATAGAAGTTAAATAACAAACCCATCAATGGATCAAAGAAGAAATCTAGGTAAATTAGAAAGTTCACTGTGACAACTACACAGGAAAATATTTCCAAACCTGTGCACTGCAGACAGAGCATGCTAGAGGGAAATTTGGGGCACTAAAAGTTGTCTATATTACAAAAAAAGAAAGATCTTAAATTAATAATAGCTTTATAGCTTAAGGATAAGGAATTATCAAATGAAGAGCGAATAAAATCCAAAGCTAGCAGTAAAAGGGAAATAATAAAGATTTGGTGGATATAAATGAAATAGAGAAAGAAAATCAATATAGAAATTCAATGAAACAACACACAGGTTCTTTGGAAATACTACCAAAATTGCTAAACTTTTAGTGATACTAACAAAATAAAGGAGATCAGACAAATAAATAATATTAGAAACATAAGGGTGATATTGCTACTAATCTTATAGGAATACAAAGGCTTATAAAAGAATAATACTATGAACAATTGCATACTAATGAATTAGAGATTTTGCATGAAATGGAAGAATTCCTAGAAATATGTTAGTTACAGAAACTGACTCAAAAGAACCTCATAACAACAATATGAAAGCAATAATTTTAAAATTTCATAAGAAAAGGAACTCAGTGTTCACTGGTGAATACTATTTAACATTAATAAATAATGAACAATAATCTACCTCAAACTCTTCCAAAAAATAGTCAGAAACACCCCTTGACTCATTCTCTGATGTCAGCAATACACAGATACTCAACAAAGATGAAAACATCAAAAGAGAATTACAGGCTATGATCCCTTACAAATACAGATGCTAAAATTCTCAACGAATTCTAAAAAACTGAATCCAAACATATAGTAAACATATTATACACTGTGACCAAGTTGGATTTACTCCAAGAAAAAAAGAGCAGTATAACATAAGAAAAGTTGATCAGTGTAGTACACCATGTTAACAAAAAGAAAAAGAAAAATAAAAAACCTGACAATATCACTTTGATGGATGCAGAAAACGTATCTGACAGCTTCGAACACAGTTCCAAAATAAGCACTCAGAAATCTCGTAGCAGAAATGCCACTCATAACCCCAATGGCATTCCACTTCATACTCCCTACCCACTGGGTTAGATTAGTACAAAAATACAGAAAATATATAATGTTAATGAGGATGTGGAGTACTGGCAACCACTGTATACTGCTGTCAGAAATGCAGAAACTTTCGGCTGCTGTAGAGAAAAGTTTGGCACTTCCTCAAAAGCTAAACACAGAGTTGCCACATGACTCAGAAATTGTACTCCTAGATAGACCCCGAAATAAATGACAATTACTCAGACAATAAAATGTACGTGAAGGTTCATAGCAACAAAACACAGCCTAATGAAAATGTAGAGATACCTCAAATGTCCTTCAGATAATGACTGTACGTATAAGCCATCACATATTCAGAGAGTGGAATACTATTCCATTAAAATTTGAAAGGGAATGAAATAGCTCTAAAGGTCACAACATAGGGAAACCAGCACAGCATTGTCTTATGTTAAAGGAGGCAGTCCAAACAGGTTACATTTCACATGATTCCATTAATAGGAAAGATCCAGAATAGATACATTCATAAAGCTGGATTGGAGATTTGAAGTTTCTAGAAGCTATGAGCAGGAGGCGTGGGTGGAGGTAGGTAAGTGTGATTGGAAACCACTTAATGGGTTGTTTCTTGGGGAGAAGCAAATGTTTCAAAAGATAGAGGGTGTATTTGCTTATTTCATAACTATGTAACATTACTAATTACTACATGCCACTGCCTTGCTCATAAAATCATCATTGATTTTACATTATGTAAAATTCACCAGAATAAATTATTTTCAGAATATAGGAGAAATTAAAATACTCATAATGCTGTAAAATATATGTTCAATCTCCTTAAATCACTAAAATATTATAATAGAAGTCTTGATATGTAGCAAAATATAAGTGACTCTTACATAGTTACCATTTCTAACCATATACCCAGAAATCAAGCAAGACCTCTTTGACCATTGGTCCAAGGGAGTTTTGAAGCCAGAGAACTGAGCTAATTCATTACTAATGCAGAAGTTTGCCAGAATGTACATGTATCAGTAACTGAAAGCCTTGGTGCAAAGTAGCACACACAGCACATCACGTACTTTTCACATAAAGCAGGTTGGAGAGATGGAACTGGAGAAGAGGGAGACACTGGGTGCTCTGAATGCCATCAGGATACATCTCCAGGCTGAGAACAAGTTTCATTATTAATAGTATGCTCAATACCCTCTGGCTGAGCTGATGGGTATAATCCATACATATATATGGCTTACATATATCAAGCTTATATTGCATTAGGGGTCACTGACATCTACACTTTTGTGCTTGCAGTTAATTATGGCCTAGAAACAACCATATTAACAGCAGGTATTACTTTGTTTTCCACTGAAATGCACAAGTGGAGGTTTGTCTCATTCACTTCAATGGGAACTCAGTGAGAATCTTTGAATAGAAGAAGAATCATATTACTGCAATTCTTTCCTAATTTCACAATAGTAATTGTTAGAGACTGAGTTGATAATAAAATAAGTGAATCAGTGTGAGGTAAACTCTCTCCATGTGAGGTTTGGAAGGCACGGGAAACAGTGCTAAATGATCTGTCAGGCAACTCATTTAAACTAAGCCTCAAAGAGAGGAGAAGCATTTAGTGTAAAACAGATTTTGAAAGGTCAGAGAATGAAAGAGCCTGACATAATTTGTACTAAAGAGAAAATTAGGAGAAACAGTTCCAGTTAGAAATGAAATCTGTATATAGTAACCTGATTATCCAGGAGCTGATTGTTCAATTTTAGCATGGTTAACCTGTTTACTTTTCCTTTGGCTACTCTAGGATTATCCAATTCAGTGCTGATTCACATTAGAAAGCCATTTTGTGAACACACAGGTAAATGACAGAGAGCTGCTGTACGCCCTGCACAGATTGGTATGGCCTTTCAGCTCCTTCCGAAGGCAGGAAGTCACTGTCCTTGAAAGAAAGGAACTGTTTCATTTTGCTTTATCATTTATTTGTGCTTGGGTTTCAAATGTAAGTGATATTTAAGCTTTTGTGTCTCACTTTTTCACTTAACATATAAAAGGAAATGGAGGGATAGATCTTTTGCAAATGGCTAGGGGGCTAAGGGAGGGTGGGAGCAGGCGAAGTAAAAAGAATTAAGATGTGTCCTGCACAGTACCAGCTACTCACAAGAAATTTCATCACTGCAAACTTTGTATCACAATTATGACCTGAAAACATGAGATAAGGGGATCTAGAGATAAAGCCAGGAGAGAGAGGAGGGAGGGAAAGAAAAAGTGAATAGAAAGAGTTAAGGTTTTTTAAGCATATATATCTACTCCCTTAGGTGAATGTAAATATTATGCACCTCTAACAGGCACTAATAAAAAATATATAAAAAAGAGAAAGAAACTGATTGTTCCATAGGCCATGGAAATAAGTAATGGCCATATAGGTGTGTGTTCCTATCCTAATTTAACTCTGCACAATGCTGTGTCTAATCTTTAAAATTAGGAGAGGACTGTATCTTCGTCAACAAGAACTCTATCACCAGAACCTCTGTTTTAAATAAAGTAACTGAATTTTATCATAGGTATTAATTCTCAGACAACCTAATTATAATAAGTTTTCAAAAATCTTGTGAGCTCAATGCATGAAGAGTATACCTCAGGCTGTTAGCATAATAGTTTAATTTATAAATCAATTAAAGAACTAGCTATATCATAGGATAGAATCTAAGCAAATAATAGGGCACAAGAATTTACTGAGTCAAAGCCTAGAAAATCACTTGGAAGGACATTAACTCATGGTTTCATCTGATTACTATGGAAAATTCAGGCAAACTTGGGTGTGTTGGTACAACACATTAAATGATTCACACATATATCCATGCATTTCATCAATTTTTCTCTCAGTTTTTATTGTAACAAATAGTTTAATATGCAGCTTTAGATTATAACAACAAAGTTTATAGAATGTTTTGGATGGGGAATGTTTAATTAAGTTAATCTAAATATTAGGTAACACTCCTTTACTGTGGGATGTTAATGGTGATAATTTAAACACTCCTTATTTGCTTCTAGGTTACAGACTTCTAGGTCATTTACACATATCTCTTGTCTCAGTTATTACACTGAAATACTTTAAATAACACAAAGTAGAAGTCCTCAGTAGTGACAACAACCTGTTTCAGAAACTTTTAGAGCCTTCTTCTTCTGCTTTTTTATTTTTACTGTGAACTTCTATGTTTTCTTTCACTCAGTAGAAAAGCAGATAATAGGACTACAAGAAAAACCCTGCCAGGGTGAAATGAGGATGGGATTTAAAACATGGTCAATCGAGGACATTTTCCATAGCCATAGACATTCTGGGGTTGATGATTCCTTGTTTATGTTTGTCTTCTTTATTTTATTTTGTTTTATTTTAATTTTTAAGCCATTCTCACATGCTTACAGTACATAATGATTACATTTATCATGGGAATTTTGTAAAATGTACAGAACACATTTTAATTCTTTCTTCATCCACTTCCCACCCCTCCCTCCACCTCTTCATCACCTTCCCTTTTGCAAAAATTGATCTCCTGTTTCCTATTATCCACCAAAATGTGAAAACAAATATGTAAACTGGGCAAACGCTAGCAAAATTCGGATATATGGTCATTATAGTCATGGGCAAAGGAGAATCAGGCTAAATGACATTGAAGACTCCTTATTATATTTTATAATCTAATTTTCTTTTACTAGTTAAAGTGTGTATTTTCCAATAGCAGGGAAATAAAAGCTCAAAAGAATAATTCACATAATCACTGTATGTATTTAGGCAATATTACATGTTCATTAATTAAAGAAAAGTAGAACAAAGGAATAATGAAAGGGGCACAATGACAAAGACGAGAGACAATGAGCTCAGTGTGAGAATAAACAAAAACAAACAATAGTGGATGCGTGAGGATGAATGAAGAACACAGACATTTAGTTTTAACAATAAATTGAAATAATAACACAAGTGAAGTGAGAGAAGATAGTAGTTGCTAAAACTGAGGGTTACTTCAACTACGAGGTCAGCTGTATGTGGCTGGGTGTTAGCATGGAGCATGAACTGGAAACAAATGTAGGATGTATTGAGTCACTGTGACTTAGGGAGTATTCGTATATCAAATCTTGTCTATGATTAAATGCTATCTTTAAAGGCTATGAATTTTAGATTGGTAAATATTTTCCAATGTGATATAAATCCTAAAATTTTAAATATAAATGCCTTCCAATGATAGAATTCACTGTAGCACATTATTCTATATGTGGCATATCTTCTTTAACATTATGCACATTTTAAGGTGTATTACATTGCGGTTTTTTAGTATGTATCTTTTGATAGGATACCTCTTTTTAGATTATAGGGAGTTTGAGTAGAATATATTAAATATCTCTCATGAAACACTCTATCAGGAAGTAAAAGGAAATATAGAGAGACCTCCTGGTTAACATCACTGGAAGAGACAGATGGAAAGTCTTCTCCCTTTCACCTAGAAGTGATCACTCAGATCACTGGCCCAAGCAAGAAATATCCCTGATTTCCTCTGATGGTGCTATGAGTACAAAGAGCAGATGCAATAGTATCACAGGGAAAGATGTCTGTGAATTTTTTCTTGCTCTTGCTCTTTAATTGGCTATGTTGATCCTGAGCTGTGCATGTGATTCCCCTCAACATCACCTATAAAATAATGAAATTGACCTGGATGATATTCAGGGCAACCTCCAGCTCCAAAGGTTGATTACCTCAGTAAGTTAATTTGTAGACAAAACATAAACAGAACAGCATGCCTGTATTCCCATAAACTTTTATGGGAATAAGAGACTCCTAAACTATAGTTGGGCAGCCATTCATCTAGAGTAGTTCCTTCTGAATAGGTAGCAATTTGTTTTTTTTTCCCCAGTATTAAAAATTACAAAAAATGACTTTAGTATATTTAAAATTAAACTTTCCTGCAAAACATGGTAGCCTATGCCTATAATCCTACCACAATGGAAGGCTGAGACATAAGATTAAAAACTGGAGTCCAGCCAGAGCAATATAACAACTCAGGGAGACTTTTTCTCATAAATAAAAGTGAAAAAAAAAGCTGGGAATTTAACTCAGTATGAAGGCCCTGGGTTCAAGCCCCAGTACCGCAATAAATAAATAAATAAACTTAACTGAAATGAGATGCAAGAAAATTTTCAACTTTTGGAAGACATATACAATTGTATACCTCTCTTGACTTTTCTGTAAATGGCGTACTTCTAGTGACCTATGTGTGTAAGAGTGTTTCAAAAATACTGTTGAAGAACATGCTTACTTATATTATTAGAAAGCATGTATTTAGTATAAATTCATAAATCAAGAGAGCCAAGGGTTATGGCAGAGGTACTGATTTTATATCAGACCGATAGGTTGTGTGTTGAGATGAAGTGGATATATAGGGTGAGATCTGCAATTCTAAGTAAAAGAATCTAGCAAAGCAAAGAGCCCAGGTGTCTGAACTGATGGCTGGGAAGATAAGGAGGATAAGATGTTCCTCCTAGGGACAGAGTCCTATTGATGGAAGAGAGGGTGCATGCTTCCTTATAGCTCTGAAGATCTAATGAGTAAATCAAAACATAAAATGAGTCATGCTAAGCTGCAGCAGAAAGGTAAGTTTGGAGAGATAATCGCTCAGTTACTGTCTCTCAATAAACTAACCATTATTCTTCTCAGAGAAAGTCTCTGTAGATACAAACATCCCTCAGGATAAGAATATGCTAGATTTTTATCTTGGTTTTAAATAATTGTGAGTTTATTGTTTCTCTGTCTATAACGGTATTTTATATAAAGTTGAAGCACTTGCATCAGTGCCTGTCAGCCACATACCATCTTACAATCATGACTTGCTACAGATTATTATCAATGTAATATTAAAATAAGCAATATTATTGCTTTGTAATTGAGCAGTTCATTTCTAGTATATGCACTATAATCTTCTAACAGACATACAAGAATAAAATTAACAGATAAAACTCTGTAGTACTCTCTCTGTTCTAGGACATATGCTTGTAGTTAGTTAGAAGAGATGATTAAGAGAATAAAACTTTAAAAATTCTTTGATATGTAACTCTAAGTTTATTCTTTTTATATCATGTTACATGGGCACTTTATAAAGAAGCAAGAAAATTTATTAGAATTTGAAAAGGTTATCAAATTGAGACAGTACCTCAAATCATTATAATCCACTAATGGCATATGTGTAATTAGAATTTTATGCAGCTACTATTTGATTTTTCCAAGGGATCTATATTAATTTAAAGTTTAAATCTCTTCTACAAAACATAAAACTTTTGTAATTGCTAAATTACTAACCGGTTAGCTCTAAATTATGTGACCCATCTTAAAGATCAGAATGAATTGTATTTTTAGTATGTATTAGGTTTATTTTATTACTTTAAACAGTTTTCACAGAATATGATGGAGGCTTACAGAGGATACATAAGAAACTTAAAATACAGTAAAGAGGAAATTGAACAAAATTACAGAATGAGTGAGAAGGAAAACAACATAAAAAATTGTGAGGTAAAGGTAAAATAGCACTTAAAGGGATATCCCCAGAGTAAAAGTTTACAGCAGAATAAAGGAAAGGTTGACAACATAAAATTAAGCTTGCACCTCATGCAATGTAGAAGAAAAGAAAATTAAGCCCACATTGTAGAACAATAATTCTCATAGGCAGAAACATAATTATTCTAAACAAGGTATTAGCAAATTGAATCCTTTATTCGATTAAAAATGTGACATATATCTTTGTTAAGTATGTTTTATCCAAAGTAAGAAAAGTAGGTTTCAATTCCACAATGTAATGCATTGTCACACATAATTAAATAACCAAAGAATATTAATCTCAATAGATTAAGGAAAACAACATATATTTTTCAGTGTACACCATGAGTATTGGCATCTAGGAATAGAGATTGACTTTTTATTTTTTTATTTTTTTTATTTTTTTGGTTTTTCTCCGGTACCGGGAACTGAACTCATGACCTTGCGCTTGCCAGGCAGGCACTTTTGCCGCTGAGCTAAATCCCCAGGCCCTGAATTCTTTACTCTTTATTTTCTCAAAAAAACATCTTTCTGTTGTAATGACAACCTAAGATAAATGATACAAGCATAGATAGCCTTTGTATAATGACTACTGAAATACTTTGAAGTCTATATTGCTCCACTTCACATTAGTTTTTCTCATATAATTTTAAATTTATGATAGTGATTGGGTTCTGTAAGGCTAAAATTTTAATTCCAGTTTGTTTATTTTACACAGCAAATCTTTTGTGATTACTGACCATTTAAAATATTTATGTGAAGTAAACTGTAGTTTCTTGACATGGTGCAACATTTTCTAAACATCATAGAAATAAATAGAAAAGTAGTTTCAAACTAAAGATAAAGAATTTTTTAAAAAATGTGAAGATAAATTCACTCAAAATGATCACCAAATAATATAACTTGATGGTGAACTGACAAGGGATTGTTAGTTCTCTAAATAGATTACTTTGGTAGTAGAGCTGACATTGTATAATTTATAATTTAGATATATTTATTAAAAAACACATATTCTGTAACATAAATATCTGGTTGAAATAACCTATGAATCCTCTTTAATTGTGCTTTATATCTTGTGGAATGTCAGTCACTTTTGTCAAAACTGACACATAACATCTGTCCCTTAGAGTTTAAAGAAGGAGAGATTTATTTTGGTTTATGTTTTAGAAGTTTCAGCCCTTGTGTGATCAGCTGGGTTTGGGCAGTAGGACCACACTGTAAGGCCCTGAGCAGAGGAAGGATCTTCATGACATGGAAATTGGGAAGCAGATGTTCAGGGAAGGACCCAGCAAGTGAGATCTAACCCCTAAGCCATGCCACCAATGACCCACTCTTCCAACAAGGCCCTACCTCTAACAGTGTGTCAGCTATACCACCGCTATATCACAATCACCTTCCAAAAGCCCTGCTATGAGCACATGAAGCTCTTTAGGGGTCATCAATATATGAACCATAACATTCCACCAGTGGCCCTCAAAAGACGCATGTGCATCTCTTTACACAAAATGCATTCAGTCCATCTGAAAGTTACCAAAATCGTAATAGTTCTAACATTGCAGGAAAATGCAAGTTCAAAGTCTCCTCTCAAATCTAAGGCAAGCTCTTTGCTAAGAGCCCATGTAAAAATCAAAAAGAAGTTAAGTATGGTTGACATACAAAGGCACAGGCTAAACTTTCCCATTCTACAAGGATGGAATGGGGGACAGAAACAAAGGAATCCAAAGCAAGACCAAAATCCAAGAGGGCTAATACTAAACCCTGCAGTTCTAGGTCCAGCAGGCAGGGCCAGTTGTGGAAATATGTGGGTGGCCCAAATGGCTTGGGTGGCCCTCTCCGTATAGCACTAATGACTGCAATCCTAATGGTCTCTCTTGGGCTGGCTCCACTCACTGCCTTTGGCCTACCTCAGATATTCCACCCGTCTGGCTTGTCCGGCTTGCCAGGGTCCACTGCACTTTCATCATCATTTTCACAACTCCATGCACTTCCCCATGAGGAGCACACTGCCTCATTTCTGAGGCTTCTTCTGAAATCTGGGTGGAACCTTTCCTGACTCCATAATTCTCACAGTCTGTCTGCCTATACAACCTGCATGGCATGGATGATGCCAGCATCTGCCAACAGTTCTACCAATAGCCAAGTCTTTTTGCAACATTGGTGCAGAGGACTTTGAGAGCCTGGATGGCTGAGCACTGGGAATCAAATCCAGAGAAATCAATTTTCTAGGTAGCACAATTCTGGAGCACAGTGGCTCACTGCTCTCTTGAAATGAAAACTTTTATAGGTTTGCACTGTTGAGCTGGGTCATGCTGATTCTTTATATGGCCTCAAGCCGTTTTCACCAGTGTCCTGATCCATAGTCCTGGGCTTTTTACTACTAATCTTTTCAACAACCAAGCTGTCCTATTCTACATCTTTGTGCTTTTTTCTGGCAAAACTGTAAACATTTTAAATGAAATTTTTCCTTCTATTTCTCATGGGTGATCTGATTAAAAGCAGTAAGTAGTAACCGTCCTACAGCCTGATGGTTGGGTTGCCTTAAAATTTCCTCCACCTAATTACATAATGCATTGTTTTTACTGTTAGTCTCCTGGAAAGTTTCAGTATTTGTGCAAAATGTAAACAAATTTTCTGTCATAGTGTAACGGAGAAGATGTGGAGTCCAACAACTAATAAAGTGCATGTGTCCAACTAAAGCCTCCTGAGCCTGGTCTTTCTCCTCTTCATCTGTCAACTTCCTGGTCTGCCAAGCTCCACCCAGAATCTCCCATCAAACTTATTGTACCACATACTATGACTGTGTCTCTAACCAGCATCTCCAAATTTTTCCAGGGTCCTCCAATGAACCAGTCCCAAAGGCTTCTGAACCACAAGGTCAGCCATAGTCCCAGCAACAACCTCACTTCTCTGCCACCAAAATCTACCTTAATCACTTCACTGATTGCTGAGGCACAATTCTTGACACCCACAATTTAAAGGAAGAGAAATTTATTTTGCCTCAAATTTTCTTTCTTTCCTTCTCTCTCTTCTTTCTTTCTTTCTTTTTCT
The DNA here is from genome assembly GCF_000276665.1 of Chinchilla lanigera. Lineage (NCBI taxonomy): Eukaryota > Metazoa > Chordata > Mammalia > Rodentia > Chinchillidae > Chinchilla > Chinchilla lanigera. The sequence goes on along the minus strand of NW_004955488.1, from coordinate 3,378,001 downwards.
CTTTCTTTCTTTCTTTCTTTCTTTCTTTCTTTCTTTCTTTCTTTCTTTCTTTCTTTCCTTCCTTCCCTCCCTCCCTCCTTTCCTTCCTTCCTTCCTTCCTTCCTTCCCTCCCTCCTTCTTTCCTTCCCTCCTTCCTTCCTTCCTTCCTTCCTTCCTTCCTTCCTTCTCTCTTTTTCTTTCTCTTTCTATTTTTGTCTTTTTGAGACAGGGTCTTGCTATGCAGTTCAGGCTGAACTTGAGCTCACTTTGTAGCCCAGGCTGGCCTCTAACTTGCAACAATCCTCCTGCCTCAGACTCCCTAGTGCTGGGATTACAGGCATGCACCACCATGCCTGGCTTGGCTCAAATTTTAGAAACATCATTCCTTGCTCAGTTAGCTGATTCCAGGCAGAAGTGGCATAGTGGAAGGGACTGGGTAGAGGATAGTTGTCCATGGCATGTATAATGGTTGATACATTGTGTCAATTTGAGAAATTTAGAAGCTTAACTAAGTAACTCAGCAGTTCTATATCCTAGGGTGTAAAGGACATGCCCCAGGGTGGCAGTCTATTGTGTCAATCTGGAAAGTTTAGAATTTTAAATGACTCAGCAGGGGGCTGGTGGTCACACTTTGTAAACATTCTCATGCTGTGCAAAAGGAGGGCACGGAGATGGTGTGAGTGCCGCACCCACCATAGGGTGCTAGCCTGCATACACTATAAGGAAAGAAATGGCTTCCTTTCCCTCTTTTTGGCTCATTTTGCTTTTGCTATCTTTCACTGTTTTGAACTATTCCTCTCTGCTGTGCTATCTTGGTTTGGAGCCAGCAGATTATGGACCTTAACCTTTACAAACTGTGAGCTAAATAAATTTTCCTCCTTTAATTTGGGGTGTTAGGCATTTTGTCTAAGCAATGAGAGAAAAGTAACCAAGACACCATGGTGGCCAGAAAGCAGACAGTCAGAGGAAGAGGCTAGAATAGTGATAATTAAGTTATTAATTGACTGTAAAGAAGTGTATAAACTATATGACAAAACCCCCACACTCTGACAATTAGGAAGGCCAGAGATATCTATACCTCATATAAAAGTACTTCTTTACACAAAGGGAATATTAATAAAGACCATGAGCTTAAAATACTTCAAAATTAATGTTTGTCTAAACTTGAAAACCTATTGGAATATGGGACTATTCTGATACCTGATATATTAGATCTCTTTAAATCGTTGCATTGCTTTGTTACAAGTTTCAAGGACACATTGAAGGGGAATTAAATTATCAAAAAAATTATAACGTTCTTATATTTACATTTGTCATCAAGGACTAATTTATTAGGGGCAGCAAAGAGAATTGTACACCACACTAGTGCACACACACTCAAATTAAAATTTACCATTTGTGGTACAACTAGACATTAGGAAACTCAGTTTTCAATGGTTTTTAACTGCTGTAGAGGAAAATTAAAATATATAGGGTCTATAGTTGTCTCTGCTTTGAACATATTCACTGTTTTACATTTATGTGGGAGTGGCAAAACAAAAAAATCATCTGCTAAACAGCATAACCTTCATAATAATCATTTTTAAATTCTGCTGAACTGATCCTCATATGTCTACCCAGATGGCAGAGTAGTGAAATGGAACCAAGAACACCTCCAGGCAGTTGCTGTTCTTAATCTCTGAAGGCTTTCAGCATGGAAGCATACCTGTTTCCAGTCCGCATCAAATCCAAAAGAAATTTTCAGTACCTTGTATAAAAAGTAAGAGAGTAATTTGTTCTCTATCTGTTCTTCTTTTCAAGTGAAAGTGTGCATTTTTACTGGCTATAGAAGTACAATTATACTGCATCATATCTTTATTTGAGGAAGATATTACCAACTGTATTTACGGAATTTTTTTCCTGAGTATCTATCTTTGCAAATCCTTATATATGCTCTTCCAATGCATTGAAATATAAAGTCTGGGCTGATAAAGGAGACTACTAAAAAAAAAAAGAAGAAGAATTTATAGTGTAATCAAGAAAACAAACTCTATTTTCAGTTGTGAAGGAGCAACAAGAACTGAATAATTTTTTTTTCTTTTTTGGCTGTGCAAAAATGAAGTGATATCATTTTAAAGCAGACAATAACATTTAGAAGTTACTCCTTGGATCATTTTTGGCCAAAGCTGTTAAATAGCTCTAAGCACAAACAATTACACTGTGGGAAGAATACCAAAAAGATATGGTCTGTCTTGTTAAAAAGTCATTGGGATTTTGTGCTTTAAAATGGGACTTTTGTGAAAAAATAATTTTAAAACAATATTCTTTAAGAAACCTGTCTTTATCTGATATGACATAATATAAGATCCCCCATGTATCTTAGAAGGGGAGCTGTACATATATAAATATACATACCTATGGAGAAAGAGTGAGGGAGGGAGAGAGAAAGGAAGAGGGAAAGGAGAGAGAGAGAATCAAATTTTTCCACTTTGGTGTGTATTTCAAATACTTATTGCTGATATAGATATATATTTATGTTATACATACCAATTATCAATTCTTGGATTTTCTCAGAAAGGAACAATAGTTCCTAATAAGTGTCTAAATCTCTAAGATAAATATAATTCCTTGATAAAGGAAATACAGTAATATATGTATAAAAACTAATAAATAAGGGTTTTAATATAGTATTGTTTATTCTTTCAGTTAAGTATGGCACTTATGTGCCAGTGTAATAGTTTTAAACATTTCCATTAATGAAGAATATCACTACATGCAGCAATTAAGATACCTTTTAACCCCAAAATGTGTCTCTGTGTGGTAAAGCAGAATTCAACATCTACAACCTAACTTCAGTGTCTGAATTTATTACCATACAAGTACTAAAGAACACTGGGAAGATTAAAGAGAAATGTAAGTTATGAAAATTCTTGTGAATGTTTCAAATTTATCTCCTTTCAAGTGTCTGTAAATATCAAAATCTCTTCTGTTCTTCCAATCTACACTTTAACGTGAACTTTGAATAAAGACCTCTTAGGTGTTCTTATTACATGTCTTCATTTCAATGTTGTCTCATTTTTTTCCCGGAAGTTCAAGAGCTAATTTATGAAGGCAAAGCCTTACTGAAAAGAAGAAATGAATCAGTCAACAAAGAATCTTCCTCAGTGGAAATGTAAGATAAAAAATTTTCTTAAAATAAATGCCTGATACTTATGGTATATTTGGTTTGAAGCAATGTAAGTTTACTTAAAATAAAAAAAAATTATTAAATTTTGACAGAAAATGGTATCCATTTACTCAAGAGACACTTTACATGTAAATGCACAATTTAAAACAAAAATACAGTATAAATCGCTGAACAGTCTTTGTTATCTTCACTACTATGGAAAATCATTGAAATGTAAATAGTGTCTTAGTTCAGTTTCTGTTCATTGGTCTGCTCGTTTTCAGGTGTAAGGAAATATGGGTGACATTTTGTACTATAGAAATGATCCCCTAAAAGTATAACCTTATGGGTGACATTTTAAAAGGCTTATCTAGCTTGCAGATTTGGAGGGTAAAATTCCACTTTTGGAGAGGCATCGTCAGTGTGACTTTACGTGAGGGCCTCCTAAGCTGCAAAACAACATGTGCGGAGCATAATGAGTAAGCGAGCGCAGGCAAGACCGGATGCCGGATGCCGGATGCCGGATGTCGGAAAGATACAGGGCCAGGCTGACATGTTGGCATTAACAGGGTCCTGCAAAAGCCACATTAATTCCTTCTGAGCTGCTGCCCTCAGCGACCTAACTACCCCCCACCCCACCCAGTGTGCCTCACCTTGTAAAATTTCCATCCCGTGAATGCTGTAACACTGTGGACTAAGCATCCATGAACCTCTGGAAAAATCACTTTGGTCGTATCCAAACCATAATAAGGAGCACTATTAAGAATTAGGAACTGTTATTCAATCCTGATTTTTCCATTTACACTTGAGAAGGGGCCTCTAATGAAGCCCCAGGTTTTTCTTCTAAATTGGAGCTCACAGTACCCTACAATTGCGTTACCAGTGGCACTTCCTCTGATGACGAAAGTGTTTTCTACCAGCCTTATCCAGTTAACAGCCATGGAGGCCATGTAATTATTGTGGGTGTGATGCGTGTTACTGAAGAGATGAAGTTTTGAATTTGATTAATTTAAATTTCAATAGTTATATGTAGTCACTGACTACATATTGTTCGATACGGCCTTACAATTTAACATATCAGGAATCTATATTGTGTTGATGAAAATGTTTTTGTCCCCTCGTGAAATTAGCAAAGATAATATTGAATGAGATGTGCTGCGAATGCCTTCTAGTGAAGATTATTTTGTGAATACAATGAAAGTATATTTTAGAAAAAAAATTGGTAATATTTACTAAAACCTTAAAATGTATATTTTTAATTGCAATTTCATTTTAAAATATGACCTAAAACTAATCTAATTTTTGTATTCATGTTTTTAAACAAGCAAATTTTAGCTTAAGGAAAGACTGATCAGTTGTTGTAAGGATTTTTGAAAACATTGTATGCGAAAATTATGACAGTTTGAACCACAATAATTAAATTAAGCCCCTACTCAGATGGTAAAGAGTGATATGAAGTGTGTTATAGTGAGATATATGAACAATAAAAATAATGATATCCCCATAGCCTGAAGAAAGTAATTCCAATCCAGTTGCAGTAATTGTGTGTCTTTGGGATAATCAAAAGCCTGCTCTGGGTCCAGGTTTCACATTTGCAAAATGAAACATAAATCAATTAGAAAAGATGTTTCATTTGTATGATTCTGTTTCTTGCAATTTTTCACTGAAAGACAGAAACAAGTTGAAAAAACAGTCATGCTGCTTATCACACTTGTATTTAATAGGACTTGTATCTTTAGGGAAGAATTAATATCTGTCCTAAGGCAAAGACTTTTTAAGTAGAAGAATTTGTTAAATACTGCTTGACAACACGCCACAGAACACGATCAAAGTCAGGGAACTAGCGCTTGGATTCATATTGAAATACATGCAGAGATGTTTCTTGAAAGTACAACTTGTGAAATGTGAGCTCCACAGCACACACAACCACAGAAACGAACTGGGCAGTAGATCAGGAAAATATTAACCATGGTGAGAACACATGTTGCTTAATAATCAAGAGAAAACCCAAGGGCAGGGTTGCTTATTTAGATTTTATGTATCTGGGTTATGGTGGTAAATGGTAGAAAAAGCCCACGGTTATCTGCAGAATGATGGTGAGATAAATTTCCATGTAGAAGTTATTTCCCATCTAATCAACGTGTATGTATAATATCACCAACCATTAGATTTGAACCTAGGTAAGTAAGAGTGTGCTGCTGTTTACTATGAGAGTGAGAAGGAAGAGAAGAATTTTTTGGAGAAAGCACCGTTTAATTTTTGATCTTACAGAATCAGTAATGCTATGAAGTAGTTAAGGGAAGTAAAATCTGAAGTGAGAGTGGGAAGTAAGATTGTAAGAGAAAAAAGTACTGACATGCATCATGCATTTTCACTTAAGCCAAAACTCCCAGTTATTAGCAAAGCTCACAAGTTTCTTATTAAGAAATTAGATTTCGTAAAAGCATTTAAACAAACAGAAACCATCCACAAACTAAGACAGTTATGTCCAACAAATACAAACCAAAGATATGTTCACTCCACCTACAGTAGTAATCTGTGAATTTTACCTATCTATTTTTATTCTGTACAGATCTTGAATGTGGATTTATGAAACTTTAGACCTCATTCCTATCCTTTGGTCATGTTCAAAAAATGTGGATTTTATTCTCCATTTAACTGAGTCGTATTGGCACTCTAGAGATTTCTGACTTCATGTCATTCTTGGATCTTTTTGTAGTCACTGCCTAACATGAGATATTTTATCCAGACTAGCCTTTTAGATCCAAAACTTTGTGCATACAATTAGTGTTAATTGACTGGGCATGGTGGCACCTGCTTGTAATCCCAGCACTTGGGAAGCTGAGGCAGGAGGATTGCCATGAGTTTCAGGCCAGCCTGAGCTGTGTAGATAGTTCAAGGCCATCCTGAACTACATAGTAAGAGTCTGTCTAAAAAGCAACAACAAAAAAATTAGTGTGAAGTGCAATGGTTCCCCTTTCAATGACCCCTGGACCTGTGGGTAGTGAAACCTTCTCCAGAATATAACCAGATCCACTATAAGAAAACCATATTTTCTCTAAAATTCAAAACTCAAACAAGCATACAGGTATCAAGACTCAAGACACTTCAAACTTTCCAGAGAAGTCAGCACCTTAGAGGTAATTCCCATGAATTCTGTGCCTTACCTTCTTGGGACAGTACTGGATTCAATTCTGCTCTGACTCCTGAACTACCCAAAGAAACTTATAGTAGTTTACTAAAGTAAACTCTTACTTTTACTTTGCAGAGCAAATTTCACTTGGAAAAACTCAGTGAATAGAATAACACAACCCAATGAGGAGTGTACACAAGCAGGGCAGAAATGAGAAGAGATGTACCTGCTTCTGTGTCTGTCCTCCCTCCATGTCTGTGCCTGTGCATATGCGTGTGTGTATGTGTGTGTGCGTGGTTAAGTCTTTCGGGTATATCACTTGTACAATCCAACCCTTACTCAACTTTAAAATTAGGATGAGCTCAGTTATTTCTTACTTCTCTATCATTTTCTCCAAGTAACTACTAAAATTGGCTGATTATTAAGACCCATATCCAGAAATTTTGACTCACAAGGGACCAAGTAGGAAGTACAGTACAGCCTACAAAACTGAATTTGCTATGCTCACTATTTAAGTGTAGGCAGGTATGTGTGTATAAATATGTATGTTCTATGCAAGCAAATATGTACAAATGTATTTATTAGTTGAAGCAGCAACAACTAAGAGGTGTAGGTTAGATTTTCCTATTTGAATTAATTCTGCTAAAAATTTTGAGGGAAATAAATGCAAGAAAAAGTGTCATATAGAAGGTGAGAAAAGTTAAGTAAGTTACAAAGTAAGAAAAACTCTTGTCTTATCCCACACTATTTAATACAGAAATCTTCTGGTTTGCACATACATCTCTTACTTACCAATATAAATGCAAGGAAAGCACTTTGAATTATACATTTAATCTCTAGAAATGAGTGGTTTATCTAGACAAATATTCCACATGTTCTGAATGCACACATGAACTAACTTTCAAGTAGAAGCCAAGCCCGTATGTCACTGATATCGTGAAGAGTTTATGCACAGTGTAAGCGCAATTACTGTCCACTGAAGTTTTAAAATTTCTTCATTTGAACTTTATGTGAAATCTATTATTCTAAAATAGGTTTTACAAAGTACGAAATACCTTGTTGCTTTTATTTTGCTTCCTTTTAAAAATCATTTTTAATTGCACAATTGTACAGGTACAATATAATAATTTGATATGTGGCTGTAATATATAAAGATCAACTCATGGTAGTTAGTATTTGATATTTAATCCTATCAAATAACATTAGTGATAATTCATATTGGTGTAGGTATCTCAAACATTACAAACAGGATTTTTTATATGTGGCAGGAAGAGAACCTGAAAGGCCATTTCAGTCCTCACTAGTCAGTTCTCTGTGTCTTCAACATCACTATCTACTCTCTGTGACCTGGGGATTAACAAGTCAACAAGAATTTTCCAACCATGAGAAACTCTCTTCCCTCATTTTCTCATGTGCTTCTGTGAAATGCTCAATGGGAGCAGATTTAGCTACCTCGGCCTCACACTGGATTCTAACTACTGTGATAAAAGGGAAAGGTGTTCTCCTTAGTCATCCTGTCCCTCTGGATTATCTCCATTTTTAGTCTCTGCTGCATATGGTAAAATACCAGGTGTTGAATCAGTAATTTGGTGAAGTTACAGAAATTTCCTGTTTTAATTTTAATTGCATTGGAAAGAACTTGAAATTTGAACATGGGGATGAGTCACACAGTGGTAAACCTGTATCTCAAGACAGAAATACATTTTCAGGATTTAATACTAAGAAGAGAGCATTGAGAAGTTTAGCTGCAGGAGTGTCTGCCCATGAAATACATGAAGAGTAGTAAGTATAATGTTGGCTCATTTATGGGAAACTGACTCTGTATATTAAACTCATATTTGGAGCTTTACACAAGGGAAATGCAAAACAAATGGACAACAATAAAAACAACCGTTTTCCTTTCCTCTCATTTTGGTTTGCAATGCTCTCCTTAGATTATAAATTCTGATGTTTTAGTCATATTAACATTGCTCATTCTCTTTAATGCCTTTTCTCTCCCTCTGTTTTTCTGGCTTTCTGTAATATATTTCAGGGGAAATTCTTCTCCATAATATCTTCTTAGGAAGTTATCTTTGAAATTCTCTCCTCTGGTTCATTCTTAGTACTATATTTAATGTGTACTATGCCTCAGTACTTTGTGACAAGTGGTAGCCTAGCAAACCCCGAAGTGCTGGTACTGAGGCAGCTCCAGGACTTGGTCAGGTAATGGCAGTTCATAATGTGAACTCAGGAGGTATTTGCTGTGACCATCATTAAGACTAAGTTCACTAGAAATACTGGTCCTCAAAAGAACTAAAAGGATTTTTTATTGATAGATATTTATTGTATGTAGTACATAAATCTACGACTATTGGGATTTGGCACAATTTCTTACTTTTACAATTCAATTGCATATTTTATAACTTGTATGCTATAATTTCTCTTGCTTTGTCTTTCAATGCTTAAGTCATAGCAACCATAATAATAGCATACTGGCACATGAGTAAAGAAATCTTTGAAATGTAGTAAAATATTCAATAATAAGCCTATGTGTGGAAGGTCTATATCTCCAAGAATATTGTAAGTAGGAACCATGTCTGTCTTAATCACTGTTCTTTCTCCATTGTCTTAGCACAATACTTGGATCATAATCCAGTATTGAGAAATGGTTCTTGACTTACTGAATGGTACCTTTTAATCATCTTCTCCGGCTTGCTGTAGCTCTCCCTATATTCCTCTGTGATGTTATTTCCTATTTCAGGCCATCTTTCATTTTATAAGGCTGTTTTATTTTAATAAATTTATAAAAGGTATGTGGATATAAATCAGGGTAAATATGTCCAAATGTAACTAAAACATAATATTACCATGATGAAAAAAGTGCCAGGAGAGCACAGTGGAAAGAGTAATTATTCTTCTTTGCAACTGCAAGGAATCTAGCACAGAGAACCTACCATTTCATTCGGGCCTGGAAATGAAAGAGCAAAATTTATGAAAGGAATTCTAGTAAATGTGGCACATTGAACACATTTGTTTCCCTTTTTTAGCTCAGTAAAATTATTTTTTAAAATGAATGAAATACATTCTTCTACCTCCCCCACAAAAATGAAGAAGAATTAGAGGAGACAACTGCAGATAGGGGTTATCAACGTGTTTTTATTAACGTGAAAACCTGATGAAAGAAACAGCAGACAGAAATGCCAAAAGTCTCAATAGGGAGGTAACAATGAGAAACAGCACCATCAAATGAATTAAAAGCTACAATTTGATGACACTATTTCAACTAAAAATTAGAAATGATCAGCTGGAAGTGTTTTCAAAATAAACTTAATAACTGGTAACAGGCTAAAAAACATTAATAAATTTATGGAAAGCAACAATCATATCCAAAGATGGGTTTCTCATATTTTAATTGATATATAACTACAGGAATGGATGTACAAAATCCTTTGGAACATAATAATATTAAGAAGGATCAAAATGAAATATGATACTAGTAAACTGTAGTCCACAATGTTAACTTTAAGATTATTTTTATCATGATACAGTAGCAATTAAACTTTTATAGTAATGCAGATTGATTTAGGAAATGGTGTAATACCATTTTTGTTCATTTAAAATCTAAATGTAAACTCATCTTCATTGGTGGTAGCAATTCCAGATGCTAGCTCCCCAGGTATCTCAGGAGCTTGAAAAAAAAAACAAAAAAAAAACCAACTCCAAACAAATCTACGTCCTCTTCACTTTACCTGACAGGAACCCCAGAACAGCCTTTCCTCTCCTCCTACTCCCGCCCCTTCCCATTCTGTTTCAACACAGCGCAGCCTCCTTCTTTCAGGAAGTGACGTAGAAAGGATGTGACGTGGCAACCAGGAAGTGATGCAGCAGGGAAGTGACATAGCCAAGATGTCTGTGGCTAACGGTGACAACTCGCTCTATCCCATTGCCATGCTCTTAGATGAGCTCCGCAACGAGGATGTTCAGCTACGCCTGAACAGCATCAAGAAACTATCCATCATCGCCTTGGCCCTCGGGGCTGAAAGGACCCGAAGCGAGCTTCTGCCTTTCCTAACAGACACCATTTACGATGAGGATGAGGTCCTCGTGGCCTTGGCAGAACAGCTGGGGACCTTCACTCCGCTGGTGGGCGGTCCAGAGTATGTGCACTGCCTGCTGTCACCTCTAGAGTCCTTGGCCACGGTGGAGGAGACAGTGGTGCGGGACAAGGCCGTGGAATCCTTGCGGATCATTTCCAACGACCACTCGCCTGCAGACCTGGAGACCCACTTCGTGCCGTTGCTGAAGCGGCTAGCAGGTGGCGACTGGTTCACCTCCCGTACCTCGGCCTGCGGCCTCTTCTCGGTCTGCTACCCTCGAGTGTCCAATGCGGTGAAGGCAGAGCTTCGACAGTTATTCCGAAACCTGTGCTCAGACGACACCCCCATGGTGCGGCGGGCCGCTGCCTCTAAGCTGGGAGAGTTTGCTCAGGTGCTGGAGCTGGATGACGTCAAACAGGAGATCATCCCCATGTTCTGCGCTTTGGCCTCTGATGAGCAGGACTCCGTGCGGCTCCTGGCAGTGAAGGCTTGCGTGCAGATAGCCCAGATACTGCCACAGCAAGAGGTGGAGGCCTTGGTGATGCCTACACTGAGCCAAGCTGCTGAGGACAAGTCCTGGCGTGTCCGCTACATGGTGGCTGAGAAAGTTACAGAGCTCCAAAAAGCAGTGGGGCCTGAGATCACCAAGACAGAACTGGTGCCTATCTTTCAGAACCTGATGAACGACTTTGAGGCTGAGGTGAGGGCTGCAGCCTCCCAAAAGGTCAAAGAGTTCTGCGAAAATCTCTCAGATGACTGTAGGGAGAATGTGATCATGACTCAGATCTTGCCCTGCATTAAAGAACTGGCATCAGACAATAACCACCTTGTGAAGTCAGCTCTGGCTTCGGTCATCATGGGCCTGTCACCTGTCTTGGGCAAAGACAACACCATTGAGCACCTGTTGCCTCTTTTCCTGGCTCAGCTGAAGGACGAGTGCCCTGAGGTGCGGCTCAACATCATCTCCAACTTGGACTGTGTGAACCAGGTGATTGGCGTCAGACAGCTCTCCCAGTCCCTGCTCCCAGCCATTGTGGAATTGGCAGAAGATGCGAAGTGGCGGGTGCGGCTGGCCATCATTGAGTACATCCCCTTGCTAGCTGGACAGCTAGGAGTGGAATTCTTTGATGAGAAACTCAACTCATTGTGCATGGCCTGTCTCATGGATCATGTCTATGCCATCCGTGAGGCAGCCACCAGCAACCTGAAGAAGTTGGTGGAGAAGTTTGGGAGGGAGTGGGCCCGTGCTGCTATCATCCCCAAGGTTTTGGCCATGTCTGGAGACCCCAACTACCTATACCGCATGACTACACTCTTTTGCATCAATGTGCTGTCAGAGGTCTGTGGGCAGGACATTACCACCAAACAGATGCTGCCTACAGTTCTGCAGATGGCTGGGGACCCCGTTGCCAACATCCGCTTCAATGTTGCCAAGTCCCTACAGAAGATAGGACCCATCCTGGATAACAGCATTCTCCAGAGCAAAGTCAAGCCCATTCTGGAGAAGCTGACCCAGGACCAGGATGTGGATGTTAAGTATTTTTCTCAGCAGGCTTTGACTGTTCTCTCTTCTACCTGATGCTGGAAGAGGAACCATTGCTGGCCTCTGGTGTCCACCTTCAAAACCCACCTCCCTCAAGGAGACAGTCGGGACCACAGACAGGCACTCCTATGCATGGTGTGACCCTAGGCCCCTCTCCCCAGCACAGTTCCTTTTTCCCCCAACCTAAGAAGATTTCTCACTATCTACTAGGAGAGCACAAGGTGGGATAGAGAGGCAACCCTGGGAGGAAGGGGCTTCCCTGCCCATGGTGGGGAAGGGATGTTAGTAAGTGTCCCAGGTCACTGGCTTCTGATGCTGTTGTGGGGAAACTGCTCCCCACTTCCTTCTTCCAGTCACCCATAGTAGTCTCTTCTTGTCTTTTTTTTTTCTCTTTCTTTCTTTCTTTCTTTCTTTCTTTCTTTCTTTCTTTCTTTCTTTCTTTCTTTCTTTCTTTCTTCTTTCTTTCTTTCTTTCTTTCTTTCTTTCTCTTCTTTCTCTTTCTTTCTTCTGTCTTTCTTTTGTTAACTGCTATATTATTTTATTCCATTTTCCTTCTTTTTAAAGAGAAAGTTTTAGAAATTAAGAAAAAGTTTGTTTGTATCTGCTCCATATGTTTCTTTTACAAAAGCTCAGGCTGAAAAAGCAGTCCTATTTGGAACATGCCATCTTCTTAAAGGGAAAAAAAAAGGATGGGAACGCAATGCTTCTTAAAACTTCTGCTCACACAGTACATACCATGCTTTTACAGATGACATTTGCTAAGTACAGCAGAAGTACATCAGTCTAGCAGAAAGGAGTATACTTCTACCACAGAAGTACTGACGCAGGGGGCAATGAACCAAGTTGTATCCTCTAACAAGAAAGAGAGAATATTCCTAGGGACAATAATATAATCTGTTACACTCTTCCTGAAACAAAACTAAGCCAAAAAAAACCCAATTTTTTTTAAATACTAGAATATATGACATTATTAATTTTTGACACAAAAATTTCTATCACATTACAAATGTGAAGTACTTGATGAACTCTTACTGAAATAAAACTGAGATGTGTGGCTGTCATAATTCAAATTGTGATTCTAGGCCAGAAGAAATATGTATGAAAGTGAGTGGAAATAATCACTATTTAGTAAGTTATTTCTCCATGCCTTTCACTACATTGGATTATTTTTTTCCTGAAAGTCTTGTACATTTTTATGATTACATATTTTATGGGCTTATATTTATTGTAAATGGAATTATTTTTCTGTATTTAATTGGTCACAGTAAAAGTTATGCTAAATTCTTACTAAGCTAATTTTCTTTTAGTAAATTCACATAAAGTTTGTAAATCTTTCCATGATAAGTCATTCAATGATCTTTGTTTTTCAGTATTTTTGTTAGCAAGCACATGTGATATCCATAAAAAAATGAAGTCCAATTAGGAAATTTTTAGAGCATTTTCTATTTAAGTGTTACATAAGCTTTCAAGCTGCCACAGCTTGAGCAGTTCAAAGTTGTTATGAAAGTTGGAAGCAAACACTTGAGTTTTAGACATTAGAGCCATTTTAGTCATAAAACTTATTGTAGTCCTTCTGGGTCAGGATTCATTTAATTTTCTCCTTTGATACAGTTAAAAACTACAGGTTAATATCCTTAATGTACTTTGGGAATAGAGGAAAAAGGAATTAACGAATTAGTTATGCTCAGAAACAGACAAATCTAGTAAATTTTAGTGTGGAAGATGTTTTAGTTTTAGCATAAGTATCACTATCAATTGAGAACCAACACTGAAAAATTATTTTATGTTGCAAATAGCTTGGAAAGGCCTTGTTATGCAGCAGGGGATTCTGATACATTTCAGATGAAGCAAGAGGTATATATTTGTAGAATTCCAAATCAGACACTAACATTTTACACTCCACTTTTGAAATTTAGCAACCAGAAATAATAAATTGAATAAATCATAACAAAGTAGTTGAGGAGCATCAGTGAATTGGAACTAACATGAGGCTAAACTTAAAGTCGGGGGCTTACTGCAAGATTACAACAGATGCATGGGAGTTAGGCAATGTGATTACTGAGTGAATTATTATCCACATGCATTAATTTGGGTGGGAAGATATCAAGGAACAGGCAGAGTCCATTTCAAATTTTGTTGCATCCCAAAGTGATGAAAGAAGTAACGCATAAGAGCATGCATACATAAAATTTGCTGAAAAAGTAAGTACCAGACAGCATAGTAAATTCCTCTGCATGCCTCATTTGATGCAATCCCATCGGCCTCTTTGTGAAGGGCCATGATTTCTACAGACATTAAAAAACATGAAAACTGGTTTAAAGCAGTGGAATAATTTTTCAAAAGCATAAGTTCAATAAATTTCCATGCAAATTCATTAGATTGAAAAATTGTTGTCCGTTTATAGTTGTAAGATTATTGCAGCAGCACAAACTCCAATAAGTCAAGTAATAGATTGTTAAATCCTGTGGGCTAATCTTTTATTTATTTATTTTTCTTAAATGCATGGATGGATCATTTATGCTTCTGAAAACATCTGTCATTGGCATGATGGTAATGGTAAATCATGAAAGATGTATATACTATAAAACAAATCTACAGGTACACAGAGCAGAGACAACTGCACCCTGCTTTATGAACAGAAAGGGACCACAGTGTAATTTAGAATTGATCTTTGTGATGAAAAGCAGGGTAGGGGACAGGGTACAAGCTAGGTTGGAAGAATGAAAGAGAAAATGAACAATTAAAGGCTTATGTTCAATAACTCTTTCTGCAGTCTTCTCTCAGTCCTCTGCCAAGACATAAAAGCAGTCTAGTACTTATCCATGATTAAAAGAAAACCAATATTACCTGGAGTTGTTTTGTTAAATCATGTTAGTTACTGGGGTAAACAAAAGCTCATTAGCAAAACAAAATAATAGTGGAAGACTCACCTCAGGAACTTAGAAAGCATAAAGCAATCCTCTTTGGACATGAAAAAAAGCTTCCAAAGCAAACAGATATACAAGAGAAATTAGCATTAATGAATGCATTTTTCATAAATGGACTAGGAGGAAACTCAGAGAGTGAAAATGAGCAGTCACCAAAGTATACAAAATATTAAGGGAGAAAAAGGCTGATGTAGAAGATTTGACATTTGACTATATACACTATAGAAATAATCCCTGAGAGTAAAGTCTTTTGACTCAACGGTAATAGTTCTAGACAAGGAAATTTGAAGAGGACAAAATGATCATAAAGGAAATGGGAGAGGAATAAATGAAGAGAATTGCTCATTCTTATGGAAAGACATTAAGTTGTTCCCATTAAAAATATTTTTTAATGCATCTTCCTTTATGGAAACTATTTTTTTTGCTTGATGTAGAACAATTCTGCATTGCCAATATTCTTGCATAGTCTTCAAAATGTATTTTTACTACCATCTAAACTTCATCTTTCCTGAAAAAAAATTTTTTTTTTTTTTTTTTTTTTTTTTTTTTGTTTGCCATGGTGGTAAATTTTTGTAAGCTCAGCTCTCTGGGAGACTGAAACAGGAAGATTGCAAGTCTGAACCAAGCCTGGGCAATTTAGCAATTTATCAAGACCTTATCTTAAAATTAAAAAAAAAAGGAGCTTGAGATGTAGCTTACAGTAAAGATCTTGGGGTCCAGCGTTCAATCCTCAGTACTCTGAGAGAGAAAGAGAGCTAGAGACAGACAGACAGACAAAGACAGAGAGATACGGAGGGAGAGACAGACAGAGATACAGAAGCAAAGAGAGAGAGAGAAAGAGAGGGATTTTTCCTTGGTTTTTTAGCAGGATGTCCATGATACTGGTACATGTAAGTGCAATTTTCTTTGTACTCATCATTTTAGAGATTCATTGGCTTTTTTATTTCTGGTAGTTAAAGGTTTTCTTTCATCTTAGAAAATGCCTAACATTATCTTTTATGTATTTTACCATTCTCTTCTGTTTTGGTTACTTTTCTCTCATTGCTGAGACAAAATACCTCACGGCCAAAATTAAGGAAGGAAAGTTTTATTTAGCTCACAATCTGTAAAGGTTTCAGTCCATAATCATCTAGCTCCAAGGCAGGGTGGCAGGGCACAAGGGCAACACTTCAAGGTGGCAGAAGACAATAAAAGCAGTAAGAGTACAAGGGGCAACATTTTTGTCAATGTCCAAATGTCTGCAAAGTTTGTCCTCTCCATTTTCTTCTGATTTCTTACAGCTGTGTCAGGTCATGCACACCTCTGGACAGAAATTATATCTGTCAAAAGTTGCATTTTGTAACTTGATGCAGAAAAGATAGGAAAAGATATGGGTATATGACTATTATAGATAGCAGAGAGTTAGGAAATGTGTAAATAAAAAAAAAAGTGCTTGTGACTTACATATACTGAAAGTTCTAATGCTAAATGAAAGAAATAACTGAAATTAGACTGAGGTACTGATAAAGGAAGATGAATATTATGTAAATGAGTAAAGAAATTCTTTAGCGCCTGCAGATTGTTAGTCTAGAAGTAAATGAATAAAACTGAGCATTGCAGAGATAAACAGAAAGGGAAAATGGCTAAAACGGGCACTCACAAAGAGACACTGGGGAAGTTATAATGTGGAGTAGCAAATCATTTCATTACTTGAATACTTCTTTATGTTGCTTGATTTGTAAACATTGTATCGAGTAGACACATCAGTAGTTTTATTATAGATTATGAACATCCAAAACAGGAAAAGGCATAGAATATGGGATATGGATTCAAGTGGAAAGCATGTGTTTCTCTTCTAATAAAAAATAAGTCAGATTGCATAATGCCTGGTATCATGACTGAAAATGTAAGCCCTAGTGAAACTAGATGAAAGAAATAGATGATGCCTGTTATAGCATGAAGTCTGTCGTCAAATTCAGAGATGTGAAGTTTTACCTCAGAAACTTTTCCTGAGAACCTCCCAGGCTATAACACTAGAAAAAGAATCTGGATTGTGATTGACAAATCAAGATGATTTGTACCAGTGATTTTATATCTTTTAATTTATTTGAGCTTTTGTGGAAATATAACAGGAATTCTGTGCAGTAAAATACAGCATTTTTACACAAACATATGTCAGGAATGCCCTTGAAATAGGTGTTGATTCTTTGTATAATCACTAGCTGGGATTTCATGGCAATAGCTGTTCTGCTTCAACTTTCTGTTGTAGAGATGAATTAATTTCAGTTCCAATATGTGTGAATTGAGGTAAATATAGATATTTGCATTCAGATCATGGAGCTTATATCAGTGGCCATACATGCAAGAAATGAATATCAAAAAATGGACAAACGAACACAGTTTCATGAGCGGTGAATAAGACATTTGGACAAGAGAGAGAGTCAGGGGAACTTTATTTAAAGTCAATGCAAGTGAAAGCTTCAACTCATTATATAATGCACAAATCAAGAAAGGGAGGAGTGGGAAGCTCTTATTTAGAGCCTGCTTTTCTCAAAAAAAAAATGCTTATAATCCTAATCCTGCCACTGAAACAACAGAAGCAGCTAGGCCAGGTCACTGCAAGGAGTGATTATGATAACTGAACAGTGGAATTGAGTTAATTTTCTTTCTGTCCACTGACTACAGAAAATTGCTTTTTAAAATTTTCTCATAGTCTACGAGTAATAAGGTAGATAAGTAGGAGGTAGGTATCAAATAGTATAAATATGTTCATACCTTTTATCAAAAAGTCTTCAGTTATAAGGCACAGAGATTATTACTAGAAGTTATACTAATAATCTATGAGAGGGAGAAAGAAGAGTTTGCATTAATTTGTGATAATGAGAACTTGTAGAGAATAAGCAAAAAAAATTTTTTTGTGTGTTTTTGAGACAGGGTCTTGCTATGCAATTCAGGCTGGCCTTGAGCTCACTTTGTAGCCTAGGCTGGTCTTGAACTTGCAACAACCCACCTGCCTCAGCCTCCTGAGTGCTGGGATTACGGGCATGCACCACCATGCCCAGCTCACTTTTTTTTTGAATAAGTGAAATTTTGAGGTGAATATGTTTACAATTTTTAGGTTTCAGTTGGATGTTTCTTAAGATTGAACATAAAAAAACTGGCGATAAGAAAAAAATTAAAATAGGTTTTAGCTTTAATATTTATTCTAAACATTTTTATGGCTTTCACTCCACTACCGACACAGAGTGTTTGCTGAGGGAAGATACACTTACTGCTTTCTTAGCAGGTCCATGTTTTGCTATTGCTCCATGCAGAAATAAAATATCTTTTTTAGTACAGTATTAACCTAGATGATTTTAACACCTTAAAGTTAGGAAATGTAAATTTCTATTTTGAAGAGTTAATTCTGCCTCTGACAGAACACTTCCAACTGTTTTTAAAATGTGCAAACTAGTTACCTCAATTATGTAGTAATTTAAATGTTGAACATGGCCCTACATTGGAGTCCTGTGGCATTTCTATGGTATTCTTTTCTCCTGAAGATAGAAGGTGAGGTTTGTTCTCAGAGACTTAGGAGTTTCCATAGCAGCAGACACCAGGCTGCATGTGCTCTCCTGCTGTCTTTCAGCACTGGCTGGAAGGCACCGATCCCGACCACAGGTGCAGGTATGGATACACCTCTTCACTGTCATTCAAGTTTTCTGACAGGTTGTCATTCATGGAGCTCCATATGTGGCTGGAGGTTTCTGAATACCCTCCTGAAAGGAGTGTGAGCAAGAATACAGGAATAACGATGGAAATAAGGAAGGGGAAATTGACAGAAACAATAGATAGGAACAGACAGTATGAAAAATAGTTTACCAATATTTGTTGCAATTTAGTGTTTGATTTCACAGATCCACTGTGTTTATCCTCTTCCGTGTTCTTTTCTTATATGATGCTATTCAGAATCTAGCCTATTTATGGACAGTGAATCTAATTTCATTCATTTCAAAAGCTTTTTAGGATACAAAATAGGTTAGACAATATAAATTTCCACTATATATAATGAATTTAATTATTCTTCAGTAAAAATTTGTATCTATTCATCTATTATTTCAACCCAAAAATTCACTAAAATCAGTTTTCTTTATTTTTGATACAAACCGTTGGTGAACATATCCCCTGGATATTCTCAGGTAGTATTTTTTCCATATACTCATTCTAAAAATCCATTAGAAAGAAATTTTTGATAACCAAAATTAGTAGGGGTGCATTAACCCAAGAACGGGTGTTGAACATTAAGTATATGTTCAAGGATCACTAAACATATTAAAAATATTATTAAAATTGTACATAATGCAATTAAAAGTCTGTGTGCTTTAAGAAATATATATTTTCATGTGTAAGTGTACACATACAAATAAAGATAGAGTATGTGTAATACATTGTAAAAACGTTAACTCCAGTAAAGGTGGTGTTAGTAATATGGTATTATTATTCCAAGAATATTACATGAGAAGGTATTAAAAAATGAGAAATCAGGAATATTTTAATTGTCAGTTATCTTCCAAATTATTGAACACTTCTGAGGACTCTGTGTCCATCTGTGTGGGAGAAAGTAGACAGAAAGCTTTTATAGAGGAGGTTAAATAAACCACATAGTTCTTTATTGGAAATCAGGCTTACTTTCTATTATTAATTTCTGATTTGCAAACCAATATATAATAAGCCTTTCTGGACAAATTATATACTCAGATCTGGAGCATAAAATGATTAAGGTAAAACTGAGACATGTTGATATCCCCCATAGAAATATCAAGCCATGGAAGTTAGCTGGAGTCAGCTGAGAAAGATGTGGCACTTAATGTCAAAGAGTTCCTGCAGCCAATGATGTGGTATTTTAAACCTCAATAAAGGTGAGAAACGTAATTGTGTATAGTGAAGCCAATAATATTTAAATTCATAATTTCATAATTATAAATTGGTCATTTTCAGAATTGAGAGAGAACTAATTATGTTATTCAAATTAGGTAATTTAGACAAAAGAATTGAGCATTTTCACACTTTTCCTATGTAAAGTAAACCTTGCAGGAGGGATAGATGCAAGGCAAGATGACATAAAAGTATTCTATTGGGTAATTAAAAATAAAGTGGTATCAACATTTTACACCTACACACTCCCCATACATTGTGGACAGGTATTTGTCTTGGTTACTTTTTCTTTCGTTGCTGAGACAAAACACCCGAAACCCAGAATTAAGGAAAGAAGGGTTTATTTAGCTCACAGCGTGTGGAGGTTTCAGGCCCTACTTGTTTGGCTCCAAGGCAGGGTGGCACATAGCAGAGGGCAATGGTTCATGGCCCAGAAGATAGCAAAAGCAGCAAGAACAAAAGGAAGGAGTGCTGGCAAGCAGCCTCTTTCTCTCCATTACATATGCAAACCATCTGCCCCAGGGGCAGGTGTAGCACTCACACCCATAATCCCAACACTGGACTATAGATCAATCATAAATCTAGAAGCCCATCCCATGACTGCATGAGGATATTGGTATGGGGATACCCAGACATAAACCATAATGTATTAAACATCAAAAAGAGCAAAAACATGCACTACAAATCCTCTTGATGAATAAACTTAACTGGTACCTGAGTTCCATGAGGCCTCCATATCTAGCTGACAAATACACAGGAAGAGAAACACAGGTAAGTATCCCATGAGGTGGCCATTGGTGAAATGAAAAGCTCAACTGTAGTGCTAAGGACCTGACATACTCAGTAGTTGAACTCATGTTCCCCTTTTCAGTCCCATGATTTTCTTTAGTGTTTAGTTTAGTATTTTGCAGCTAGAGTGGCTAATGACTCATAGCCTAAACATCTCTTTTTATTTTTCTTCAAATTTGCATTGGTTTTTCTTCACTCATGTATTCTTGTGACTTCTGGATTCACTTGTCAAATTATTTGAAGTCTGAAATACAACTATGAATGGATAGCTGTACTACTGTCTTCTAATGCTCTACAGAAAGGAACAGTTAATGATTACTAGTTTGGTCTATCTTGTATGTCTCTCTTTGTTTTCCTGAGAAACCACTTTGAAGATATCAATACATAATACAACATCCACCGTTAATTTCCCACAACTTTGTAACTCTGTTTTGTTTGTATTGTTCTTATGCTATTTTGTAAATGGAGGTCTGTCTGTTAATATGTTCTCTTTCTTTTATTTTTAAAAATAAAAAAATGAGGGAATTTCATGGACTTTTTATCATAGAGTACAATTATGTAAATTCATTAGGTTTACCCCATTATTAGTGCATTAAGTGGTTTCAAAAATGTAACAATATGATCTACTTGCTTTTTTAAAGATAAGTACTTTTTGCTTCATTGGTGAGATGCAAACTAATTTTTACATATAATTTTCTAATTTATTGTTTGTTTGTCTAGGGGTTCTATGACTTGGCTACTAACATATGTCAACACGTTTTGCTAACATTTTATTAACTCTGATAGTTATTCCTTCGCTCTCTTAATTGTTCCTTCACCTTATTTTTAATCCCTTCTTTTCTTTTTTCTATTAAATTTTAATGTAATAAACTATACCAGTTGATTATGGTTATGTTTGTGAGACAGTACTGGTAGTCTTACTGAATATTCATAGGAGTTACATTTCAGCCCAAAATATAATATGGCTTACTGTTTTTATATAATAATTCTTTGATTTTTATTTCTCCTGGTTCACCTTCCACTAAATCAACCATTCCATCCAGGCTACAAGCCCATAGGATGGATGGTGTCACCCACAACTTCCCCCCAACACACACACACACACACACACACACACACACACACAATTTTCTGGTATACACACCAGGCATATCTAAAAACACTCCAGTGATACAAACACAAGTGTGCTTTGCCAATCTATTAGATCTTCCTAATCCAGTCAAGTTTATCTGTTATGATTAGGACCCCCAGTACTATTTGTAGAACCCCACTCTTCTTTCTTTTATTATATTTTAAATGTTAACAATTATTTCCTACTAGATCCTTCCTATCTGATCAAATTCTGTTAATTAAAAAAAATCTCCAATTCAGTTTGATCACATTTTCTTTAGGCTTTTTCTGTAAGGTAAAATGATCTACAATATTTTTTTCCTGTATTTGCAATGATATTAAGGTATAATAACCTTAGAAATTAATTTGCTTCATGATAGGTCAAAAAATGATGGGTGACCTTCCTTATCTTTTATGGAAAGATATCTTATTGGACACTGGTTAGGTTTTTTTTTTTTTAAATTTTGGTATAAGTGTCAATTAGAATCATCTGAGTCTTTGTATTTTCCTTTCTTTTTATTTCTTATTTTTTGTGGACAGATTCATTTCCTCAGAGGCATCTACTCTTTTCTGTTTCTGGGCATTCTGCAGGAAAAGCACAAAGGGTCTAAATAAGTCCCAGGCCCACCCTTCAGTTTCTACTTTTGCCATTCCACATCACCAGGTGTCTTTATGCATGTAGGAGATAACGTTCATCTTTGCCTGCAAAGATGTTCTGTTCCCCAACTTTGATGCGAGCAGTGCCTCTTTGGCAATTCCTCAAACCTGTGCATATGCAAGAATGTCTGCAACCCAGGCATTGCAGAATGGATATGAAAAGGCACATGCAGTCATACCCATTGCGCACGTCCCTGTGAGAAGAGGTGCAATTTGAGAAAGGCAACAGCCAGAAATTTAATTTGTGGCACCTGTAACATGCAACTACATGTTGGACTGTAAGGATAGAATTAGGTGGAAGAAAAAAAGTCTTAAATTATTTGTGACCAAAAAAAAGAAATGTAAGTGGAATTATTGGGATAGGAGTGCCGAAGGATACTTTTATGTAATGCTAAACACATAAAATGCAGCAAGTACATCTACAAAAATTGGTAAGTGGGGCTGTGAATATAGCTCAGTGGCACAGCACCTGCCTGGCAAGCACAAGGTCCTGAGTTCAATTCCCAGTACCAAAAAAAAAAAAAAATAGAAAATTGTTAAGTAAGACTATGCAAGCATTTTCTTTAAAAAAAATATGCATTGTAAAAGCATTGGCAGTGACATAATTAGGTCAGACCATAATAGATTTTATTGATCTTGTTGTCATAATTACAGTATCTTTCAGCCACAGGGAATATTCTTATCCTTTTGTTGTTCAGCTGTATCTCAATTCTAACATGTAAATCAATGAATCCTCCCCTTGAATCTTGAAATAGTGAATCATCCACTTGTTGAAAAGAATGTCAATACTGTCATTTTAGTTCATGTACTATTCCAAAAATGCTTTCATTTACCTAACATTTGGCTTGGCCCAGTTTTACTAAACAAATATTTATTGAATTAGCACGACTGAATAAAGGAAGTTTGTCTATTGTCAGGCAGATTATTGTATCATTGCTGAAATAGCTATTTTCCCCTTTAACCCTAAGAAAATGTCTGGATTGATGTATTATTCTTCAAGCTGAGGCATTGGTGAGCCAATTTCTTGCAAACAGAAGACTCCAGAAAGTCAAATTCTCAGCTGCCTGAAAAAACAAGCTTATTGAGATAATTGAAAACAATTTCCAAAACAACTACTTGAAGTAAATACTAACACTTCAGGAGCTGAAAATTGAGAAGGAAATCTAAGTTTACTTCTGGCACAAAGCAAACAAATGGAATATATGAATGCAGTAATTTTCTTTCTTGTCACTATACTTTGAGCAAGAAAGTACAACAGCAGTAACTGACCCTTTCAATCATTTTCATGAAAAATTGCTATTATTTCTCTACAACTAAGTAAAGAATAATTTCCACAATTCATGTTTGATATTCCTGTTATATCCAACCTTAGTTATCAAATGTTTTGTTCTTTCTTCCCTCCTTTTTACCCTTTAGCACAAAATAACAAGTCTCATGGTGGTAAAAAGAGAAAGAGCAAAACAGTCTCCTCATTTACTGCAATCGTCACTTTTCAGATTAAGTTACACTTCTCCCAAACTGCAACTCTCAGAAGTTGTACAACTACTGCAGTAGAATTAAAGAAGGTAGAGGGAGCAAACTCTAAAAAGTAGTGAAGATTTTTCACTTTTATTCCATCTCTAGGGCCAGTCGTCCTTGGGATTTCAGTATTTTTGTACTATTTGCACAAAACTGGTGCAGTGCAAGTGATTCTGAATTGCAGAAGACTTGAACTTCTTGTTCACGTGGACAAGGCTTTGAGTGGGATTTCCGTCGCTGTTGGGCAGCTCATTGTATGTGTAAAGAGTCGCAAGTCTGAAACTTCTTTTTGTACATTGGAATATTGTCAATCAAGTTTTCCAGTTTTGATTTCTTATCCTAATGCTTCTGTGCCTTTAGAAATTCGTATGTACCAGACTCATTTTACTCCACAAAATCAATCAATACAAATCAATATTACAGTTTTCTGAATGTCTCCAATGGCTCTTAAATAGAAAAGTTGGTTTTATGTCTTACTGGTACTCAAGATGTTTCACCGAAATTAGAAACAGCATTTTATGGGAATATCTCTTACACTAAAAGAAATATTTATTCTTTTTGCTTATAATTCTTCTAATTTGTAGATCATAAGCTTCTAAAAAACAATTTTCTTGTAAATAATAAAATAGATACACAGATTTAAAATTTGATTATAGCTAGTGAAGATATGTACTTTTCTGTTGTACAAAGCAAAAGCACCACTTATGTACATAATTAGCAGTACTGGAATTTGTATCAGATTTATTTTCTAGTAAGTGTATTTCTTTGGAGGAGGCCTGCTCCTGCTAACAAACACAGGGAGTCAGTGAACCTGCAGCCCTTGTGTTGCAATACACTCTCATCAAATGACACCTGAGACGCTAAATTCTCACTGGAAGTTTTTAAGGAAATTCGCAGAAGTCTTGTAAATCTATCATCCCATGAATGCACTAGTTTAAAAAATTGGATAATATAGGACAGAGAATTAAAGAAGGTAGGAGGGAAAGACATAGTCTAGATGCAGGGAATATTCCACTGTGATAAACAGAAAATCATGCTTGGTGTCTCTTATGTACTCCCTAATCATAAAGACTGACTGATTGATTGATTGATTGATTTTATTTTTTTGAGGCAGGATCTCACTATGCAGTTCAAGCTGACCTTGACTTCACTATGTGGAACTAGCCTGGAACCTGTAGTAGTCTTTCTACGTCAGCCTCCCAAGTGCTGGGACTACGGGCGTGCACCACCACACCTGGCCAGGACTTACATTTTTAAGATTAGCAGTTACAGAAGAGGAGAAATTCCAAATATCTATTGTAACAAATGGTGACTACAAATAATAACAATATACTATATACTCAAAAATTGCTAAGAAATTATATTTTCAGTGTTTCCACAGCAAACAAAACATAAGGCAGTGCACATGTTAATTTGTTTGATTTAGTCTTTCCATAGTGTACATGTATTTCAAAATACTCTGCCACATAACATTCACACTTATAATTTTATTTGTCAGTTTTAAAAAGTTGAGTAAAAAGGTAAAAGAAAAAAGAAGAACTTTAATAAGAAATTCAGGAAAATGATGTTCAAAATCACTCTAAGAAGATTAGAAGCATAAAGGAATTTGGGCAGAAAAGAGTATGGCAAGATAATACATATGTACAAGCTTTCTTTAGAGCACATCACATTAAGAGTTCTGTGAAACTGAGAAATTCATGACTTGTTTGGATACTCAGTTGACTCATAGATAATAGTGGGATAAAGATGCTTGTCATAGAATGAGATAGACACCTGATGGTACTAAATGATAGGATCATATGGGTGATGGATTTGCCAGAAGTGTTACTGTATCAGTTTATGGAAATTTTGGCCAGATTTTTAAAAAAATATTTTAATTTTTTAAATAGTAAAAGCTAATTATGACAGATATTCAAAGGGATATTATATATATTTCCTTTGCAACACTCATACTATGGAAAAAATGGTCCAGGGTCAAGCAAATCAGAAAAAGACTAATTGTATAAAAAATCGCATTAAGTTCATTTATCAGATGAAGTAATGTCAATATCGTCTCTCTGTAGTTATATCAGAAATAATTTAATAGTTGGAGGAACTTCTCCCTGGGTCTTTCACACTCTACACAGTCTATATCTACTGAGCATACAAATTTATAGTCAATTTAAGTATTGTGTAATAAGATTACATTCTAGGAATTTGAAGTTGTAACCATTCTCTACTTTCTCCAGATGAGATTTGCTTATATTGTAACATAATAAATTATGTATGTCCTTGAAGAAGGCATTATGTACAGCTACTCACAGCACCTCTGTGAGTTTGGGAGACGCTTGAACTCAGCCTTCTGCAGGTATAATGCTTCTGGTTTGTGTTTATCATCTGCATGGGCCTACTTCATCTCAATCCCATACAATTTAGAAGGAACAGTAAAAGCAAGGTGAACACTGGGCACAACAGGACTGATCTACTTTGAGTAGTGAATTGCCTGCCTCCACATAAGGTCCTGTTTTCTTACTAGCTTATTCTATGTTAGAACACTGTGATAACTTAGCAACCACCTGTAGCTAAAGGATGACTTGACGGATTAAACTAACTAGAGTACACAATTAAAAATCAGAAATAATTAACAGCAAAACTAAATATTAACCAAGAACTAATTAAACGCACAGGACAGCCATAAAGAAAATTATAAAAGACACAGGAGATAACCTGAATTATAAGACAGGACATGGCCTTCGAAGGGAGGACATTGACCTTACAAAGTTATCAATTATTCTGAAATTCATATATTGATTTGGTGGTATTCCAAAAATTTTCATTTATGCTTGTAAAGACTTGCAAACATCATTTAAATGTAAATAGCAGCAGAAACAGGTAAATAAACAAGTTAACTTTGCAAGAGAAGGTACAAGGCAAAGATGAAACATTGAAATCATAAAAAGTGTGATACTGGTGCACACAAAAATAAACACTGGAAAATAGATTTTTTCCACGTATGTATAAGATGAGAGGAAGGGGATCAATAGATGGATGGATGGAGACAGAGGGAAAGAAGAGGAGAAGTACAGAGAATCAGGTTAATAATGTCCTTAGTTACTGCGGGCTGTTCAGGGCTGCAATCTCCTGAACGAGCAGATGGTGAAGGCTAAATAAAAAGAGGAGAATGGAATGTTTTCAGGGCTCTGAGAGGATCAAAGCTCTCTCACAGAATTCAAGATTCTCTCAGGGCTAAGATCAAGACCTTCTCTGGGTGTCCCATATTTATTTGGTTATCAGAAGAAGGGAGGGGAGTTCTCAAGAAGGGTGGAATCACTCAAGAACTTCTCCAAGTAAGTTATTAATTTAATCGTCTCAAGAATGAGATGCCTGAGATTATAGTCTTTATTCAGTTGAGATTGGATCCAGGTGTCCTTGGCTGTGATCTTGCCATATCCTTTTAGGGTTTCTGGCTTCATCCACCACTACAGGTTCTAGTGATTCACAGAGGTTCACTTACTATGAGTTTGCCGTTTCCAGATAAAGAGCCTAGGCCTTGGACAGGTTCACAAGTGAATATGAAAAACCAGTTGATTAATTTAAGTCCTGCTCTGGTCTGTTTCATAGAGGTCTCCATTACAGAGGACTGAAGATGTTTTATGTACACATAGAAACTCCCCACAAGAATGTAAACATTATATACTAAGAAAGGGAATGGCATGCAAATGAAACTTCATATAAGTAATAGTATCTCTAATCAAGATGAAAGGGTCAATTTCTTAGGAATGTATCAAAGATCATTTACATTAAATTATGTATATATATATATTTATATATTTATTTAATATCATCCACAAAGATGAAATAAAGCCAAATAGAAAATGTGAGCTTATATGTCTAATAAAAATACTAAATAATGAAATACGATTATAGTTTTAGAAACGATGAACTTCTTAGAATGTACAAATGTGCAAACCCTAGGAAAAAATATATATATTCTTTATTTAAAAACTAAGAATTTCTGTTCAATGAAAAACAGTTTGACACCATTCATCAATAGATGAAAAATATAGAAAAAAATACTTTCAATGCATAATGCTGACATGATATGAATATCTAGAATGTGAACATAATTTCAACAACAAACAACAGCAAGATGAAGTTGGACAAATCAAAGAAGAATTCCTCAAAGCCAGTAAATGTGAGACTATGATCAATGTATTTGATTAGGTAACAAATTTTAAGCAATGTATGTTACTTCACAATTGTGAGATCCTCAAAACTTAGAATTTGAAGCCAAGTATGGGAAGATGTAGGGAGATAGGTCTTCTCCTACCCTGCTGCTGGTAATATAGGCTTGTGCAGTCATTCTGGACAATAGCCTTGCTCTACTTGGTTAGGGTAAGCACACAAACATTCTACTAGACCAGTTATGCTTATGGGTATATGTTAAATGGATATTCTCTATAAAACCACACAAGAATACAGAAGATGTTCACAATGGCATCCATCATAGGAGTGAATTGTTGCAGAATTGTTACTTGGGCTAAATCTGGAATATATGCACCCTGAAGTATTTTATAAGAAACAGATACAACAGATAAAAGTCACATACAATATTCATCTCAAAAGCATGCCATTTGAAGTAGGATCAATAAGTGCGTGTGTATATAACACAATTCCATTTCTAACATCAAAATCTTTATACAAAAGAAGGATGAAATTTTGCTATAACATGCTGAAATCATCTGTGTGTCTGTCTATTATCTATCTTGACATGTGAGAGGAAGAAAATAATGGTTACAAACATATAAAACAACAAAGTGCCTTGCAAGGGTCAGTAACGGTTGTGAGACACGGCATGAGGAAGGTGAGTGGCTTCATACTTAGCTTTTGACATTAGGACTTCACTGATGTCTTGGGATTACACATTGTATGACCTAAAATTTTTAGGCTCGGTAAATACTTTCTGAAAAACATGAAAATGAGTGATGTCTGTGGGCTTTCTCCAAATGCATTGGCAATTGTGTGTATGTGCATGTTTGTGTATGTGTTTATGTATATGTATGCATATGAGAACTAATGTGACTTTGGAAATGGAAGAGAGGTGGACAATAGCTTGATGCTAAAGTGGGAGTATGGCTGGGCCCCTCAGGCTGAGCTGGGGAGGAAACTTTTCACAATGAAGCCAGCCCAGCCTCTGTATGCTGATGTATAGTTCTGATGAATTCTGTGACATAAATCACACCCAGCCAGACTAGGATGTTAATGATTACCCAGCCAGACTGTAAGATGTTAGTGTATGCCCTTAGAAGGGAGAGAGAAGATACAAAACTTGTATAAAAGTGTGCAACTATGCCATCTTCCACACTCAGCCTTTGCGGAGTTACTGCTGAGTCAATAAAGCTGCATGCATCAATAAAGTTGCCTCCTAGGAATAAGGGCTCAGTGTCGCCTTTCTCTACATGAAAATCCTGCAGCGAGAGGAATTGGTGAGCATGTCTCACAGATAGCAATGTCAGAGTTGGGCTTCATATAAGAAGGCAGACACCATCTGAAGAACTGCTGAAGGAACTGCAAACAGAGGAAGAGAAAGTACAAGGACTGTATTGTGAGGTCCAAGAGACAGTAGTCCATCAGGCCAGCTAAGAAGCTATTTGTATTAGTAGTAACTTACGGAAATTGCTGCACAACTCTTGGTGAAAGTTTGTCTTTGGAGAAATGTAGAGTTCAGATAGTTTATTGCACTCAATGGTATAATATAAAATTTGATGGAAAAGAAAAAATGAACATAGATTCTGCAGTCTGGGGCCTCAATATGTCAGCTTAATAATATAATCACTAACTGAAAGGTTTGGGGTTAAAGACATTGGGATATGGGGAGAGATGAATAGATTTACTTCTCACACCTTAAATTTTGAAAATATATTGGATATTCACTGGAGACAGGGGAGATTTATAAAAGGCCAGATTTGGGGCTAATAATTTACTGTCAACATCACAGATGCTATTTATAACCACTGGTTTGGGCGGGATCAACTAAGATATTGCAGATAGAAAAGCAATTCAGGGAGAACAACAATAAACACAAACACTTAGAGTCCTTTAGAGGAAGAACACACAGCTAAAAGGCTGAGAAGCAGCCTGTAGCATTGTTGAGAAAGCAGACTAATGACAGATCCTGGAACTCTGAGGAGAAAGCATTCCAGAAGGACAGAATGACCACATATGAGAAAAATAATATAGAGAACTGACCATTGGCTTTGGCAATGTTGTGGGGCATTACTGACTTTGGTGAAGAGGGAGACCCCCTTTAGAGTGCTGAAAATCATAATTAGAGTTCCTTGTAGAGTTCTTTATACAGCAAATGGAATGCTAGATCAAACGGGCTGTAGATTCAAGGGCAAATGAAGCAAAATGTTTCAAATTAACATATGTGAATGGAACAGAAAGATATTCACAGGTGTTATAAAACTATTTGATGGCAAAATCCATTGAAGAGGGGAAGAATCAAATGGGAAAGTTTCAGAGTGAAAGGGGTAACATGTCTTCCTTTCCTTTGGAACTCAAACAAGAAATGGAGTTATTTATTTATACGATTTTGGGAGACCAAACACTTTCTTTGCAGTGTTCCTCTTTTGAGATCCTGGAAATATTACTATTTCATTCCACATGCTTTACATCCTTTTCAAGCAGCAATTGATATGTGTATAAGCTTTCACACAAGTAACCAGTACTTGTCTATCATAGCACTTACTAAATAGTACTAGCTAAACAATGTATACATCTAAATTACTATGTAGGAAGAATTACAAGACCATATTTTTTCTTATTTCCTTTTTCTCCTATAATCTTCATGAAAGCAGAGCTACATAAGTACAAACTGGGCATTTCATTTGATGGAAAATGAGAATAGTTCTTTGCATGCTTTAATCTTTGTGGAAAAAGTCAATCTTTTTTTTCTAAATTGAGGTAGACAACACACTAGCTATAGTAAATATTTGCCTTGAAGATACTTTCCATACCTTTTTCATTTTGGATCAGTTTCTAAAAATAAATGATAAACATGTGTGCATCCAGTGTGATTATAATCATATAAAAAGTATAAAAAATATCCAAGGTAAAAATTGCAAGGAGAAAATATAAATATATTAAGAATTATTGTCTCTGAGAGGTAATACTAGGAAAATGTCTTTTCTTTTTGGAACATTATGCTTATTGTCTTGTTAATTATACATTTGCAAATGTAAAATACCTGATTTTTCTAAAACATATTTTCTACATAGGATTATCCAATTGACCAATGAAAGGAAGAGCAATGATATATAATGTTTGATGTCTTCAGGAATCTGTAGTTTGTAAATTGACAATTGTGATATATTTTATTTAACTTATAATACTTCCCACCTTTATTGTTTTTTCCATTGCTTGCTCTATTTGCTGAAACCTGAAATCTATGAGAGCTCAGTTTGGGATGTGGTGATTTTCCTTGAAGAAGTAAAGACTGTTACTTTATGATTGGACTTTTCTTTGTAAGCTTCATTTCCACATAATTAAGATTAGGGGGCACTGAATCAAAGTCGTTAGCATTTCATGGATAAAGAATGACTACTTGTGTCTGTTTAGTCATTGTTTGTTTGTTTTCATAGAAATCGGTAAATGTAACTGAGTAGGGCATCTGGGCATTATTAGTTCTTTCTCTTTGAACTTTTAAAATATTTAAATTCCTTTTTAAGAGCCTGAACTCTTGTAGGATATAATTCAGTGATTTTTATTTTATCATTTGCCAACCTGGACCTTAGGGAAATTTTATTCAAATAATTATATAATCCCAATATTATCATATTCTAGAATGAAGATCCACAGACTTGTTACATGGACGATTTGTAACAGAAGTTGACTTTGGTACCTTTAATGAAATACCTGCTCATGGTCATCCTTTATGACTTGTTCTCTAGGTAGCTTTTGCACCCACATTCACTGCATAATGTAAATGGACAGAGTATTTTACTTTAGCTTATTCTGATATGTCCTAAGGAGAGTTTAAAATCACTGTTCCTTTACTATTTCCTATAGTTTACTGTGCTAGTCAGGATTTCAAGGGGAATAGATTTAATAGAGGACACATAATTTATAGGATTATTTCATAATATTCATCCAAAAAGTCAAATGCAGAGGAGTGCACAAGATCTGTCTATGCATGACAGACCCAAAGAACCCAGCCCAGGGCTTGGATCCCATGGTAATGTCCTGCATGAGTTTAGTTGAAGACCTAGCGCCCATGCCAAGGTCCTCCGCCAGTCCAAGTGGAGGCTTAGAACCCACAACAATGTCTCATACAAGTCTGTATCAAGCATCTGAACTGTGAAGGCCCAAAGGTCAGTGGTGGAAGCTAGAAAGTCTGCACCAGCAGGATGAAGGATCTGTGC
Organism: Chinchilla lanigera; assembly: GCF_000276665.1. Lineage (NCBI taxonomy): Eukaryota > Metazoa > Chordata > Mammalia > Rodentia > Chinchillidae > Chinchilla > Chinchilla lanigera. The sequence goes on along the minus strand of NW_004955488.1, from coordinate 3,345,829 downwards.
CATTGGGCTGAGGGATGTGCACTGGAGCCAAGAAACAAGTCTCAAGGTATGGACCAGAGCTCCCCTGAAAAGAACTACAGCTATCCTCAGTGACAGTAAGGACCTGAGTTCCTCCAATGATAAGAACTGAGTTCATATCAGGAAAACCAACATGACAGTCTTCTCCTGGAGAATCAACAGTGCTCCATTTTCTCTCCAGTTCTGCTTTAATGCTGCTGGCAACAATCCTCAGGTGGGCCTTCTGCACCCAGAACCACGCTGATTCAGTTTGGCTGGGTTTAATAAATTTATCACTAGTTAACCTACCCATTTACCCAGCCCTTAGATTTGAAGACGGTCACCTATATGATCCATCCATAAGCATGTGAAACCTTCAGTATTACAACATGTATACATACACCTGTTTTCTATAGTACCAAGGTTCCACCTTTTTGCAGTAGACTCAATTTCCATAGAAGAGGACTCCTACTGCAAAGACTGGTAAGTTCTTGGTATTGCTTTTTCTAATTTGATCTATGCTCATTTATATTAGCTGCTGGAACTGTGGCAAGTGTCCCCCCATTCCTCTTCCATGTTTCAGTTCTCTCCCGTTACAAATTGTTCTTGCGTCCCAAGTTACCTTTAAATGTTAATACAGTAACTGAAATATGTTAGAGAAAAACATAGATTGGATTAAATTTTCATGGGAGTCTCCAGTTAAACCAGTCCCAATTTACACCTGATCAAACTCATATTAGAGAATATTTTTCACATGTTAATGACCACTTCTGGCCTTGCTTGCTCTAGTAAGGTCTCCAAATTCAAGATATAACAATATTATTCTTCTTCAGACTTCAGGCAGGGCTTATCAATCTAAAGAGTATCTTTTAGGCTCTGTATTCACTGAAGTGATTACTATACTGATTGCCACTTTGAAAAGATTTTGATCATACATCTTACAGTAAACCCAAAATTGAATAGTGTCTCCAAAAGCATGTCATTATTGATGATTTCATCCATCAGAAATATAGAAAATAATGCTTACCAAGGACTCATCCTATGATGAAGGGCACTCAGATAGACTCCAAAGGACACTGATTATGAAGAAGTTTCCCTACCACATACACCACGACAGCCATGCACATCTTTCTTATATAACAAGGTTACTCTTCTTTGCTGGCTTGAAAATCAGTTTCAAGTAGCTCTCTACTCTATCTGAAATCATTTTCAGATAATAAATTACATGTTTCACACAAAACACAGGAGGAAATATCTTTTGGCTAATCTCAGTTCTGAACTGCATACGGGAAAGAATTCTCTGAGGTTTCTATTTTAGTTTTTGCCCTTCCACTCTCGCTTACAGCTAAATGTTACTACCATTAATATTTCAAGGAGTTGGTCATTTTTATAGCCACAAAATCATGAAATTTTCCTACATGACCCAGAAAAATAGGAAATAGGTGAAGAGTCATGTGAACAAAAAGAAATTGGACAGTTATTACCAACAGGCAAAATGACCTTCCACTCATGCATGGGAAAAAGAAATTTCTTTAGGCTGTATGTGTGCCTGCAATTGTATATTTATATATGATGATCTGGAACTAAAATTGTCTTTCAAAATTCTATGACAATAGTATGATTCAATAAGATAATCATCAATAGTATTATAGTTTAGATCTAAAATATTTCCCCAAAGTTTCTTGTGCATGGAAGGTGATTGATCACAGGGATGCTATACTCATTGCTAGATTCACCCTATAATTTCATAGCTGACTCGCTGTTAGGAGGTGAGGCCTGGTTAAAGGCAGGTTACCTGTCCATGAGCTGGAAGGGTGTAAATCCCTCTCTGGCTCCTCCTTTCTCTCTGCTTCCTGGTTACCACGGGTTGAGAATCTTCTCTTCTCCTATGCTTCTCTACCATTCTGTTTCTTCCAGTTTCACATATAAAACTGTGAGCTAAAGCAAATCCCTCCCCTTTCAAGTAGTGTGTGGCTGATATTTTGTCCTAGTAAAGGAAAAGTAAATAAGACAATTAGCATTCAAATAGACCTATGATACTTCCTTTGTAGTCTGCAAAATATAAAATAAACTGGAAGCCTGGCAGTGAGATGTAAAGAGCTGCACGTGGTTGAAATGACATCTCTTAAATAGAAAAGTTTGTGAATATGCCCTGAAGTTACAGTTATTATTTTAAACATTTTCAGGATCATTTCCTGTGTAATACAGTGGACTTTCAATCCCCAAAGTATTATCCAATAAGTATATGTCACTGAGTGAACTTGTGTTCCTTATTTTAAATAACCTCATTTTAACATGTTTGTTTTTCTATTTTGAATGCCAACAAGTTCTGGAAAAACTATAGGAAACTATACACTTAGTAAGAGTCAATCCTCCTGGGCTTTTATAAACAATAAAAACTTGGGCATAGATATCTTCCTTTTATTCCTTTCAGTATGGCTGCTCATCCACTATTGTCCAACCTCCTTACTAGAAGACAGGTAAATATCTAGGCAGAGTTTGAAGGAGGACCATTAATATACACATATCCGTATAGAAAACATACTGAGAAACAAACACGTGTGCAGGTCTTCCTTTGAGGTTTACCAGAAAGCTGGATTACCAGGTTGGCTCAAACTCTTTCACATTTCATAGAATAGTATCACTGGATTCTCCAGGAAAACCCTCCAGAGCTAACTGCGGACATGAAAGGACCCTGGGCATTGATGATTACCCTGGACCACAACAATCTTAGTTATAGTTCACTAAATTTCAGTTTGTGTTATGCTGAAAGAAATGAACAAAAAAGTTTACATAGTATTTGCAGTTAGGTAAAGTCATAAATTGAATATTCTTTGTGACTTCTTTTTCAAGGTATACATTTGCAATAGAGGCAATATGTCTCCCTTGGGGAAGGTAAAAATATCTCATTCTTTGCATAAAACACAGATATTCATAAATGCATAAATAAATGTGCAGTATATCTGTGGTATTAAAATTTTATGAGGGGGATTAAGATATAGTGTCTAAAAAGTCTTAGGCATATGATAATGAGAAAAAGAAGTTTAAGAAATTCTGTTAAGAAGTTGTTTCATCATTTCAGTTGGTTCTCTTGGACGTTTTGGTCCTATTTACTCCATTTTCATTGACCCTAAGGTTCTAGTTCATCTATGTAGCATTTGTGCAGAAAATATTTAAGCTTGTCAGAAATCATGTCAAGAATGTTGCAGAGAAGGAAAATATATGTGTATGTGTTTGTATGTGTGTGTGTGTGTGTGTGTGTGTGTGTGTGTGTGTGTGTTTATGGGCAGGCATAGGCTAGTTATCTTTATAGTTATGCAAGCATAATAATGTGAGGTCTAATATCCTTGATTTTTTTCCTAAAATATTCTCAATTTATTTGTTTTACTTCTTAAAACAAAAAAGAAATAAGTTTTAGCTTTCAAATATAACACTTTGACATAACCAGCTTAACTTGGCCATTTTCATGTCTCTGACCATCTCCCAGAGACCAGGACATGCTGAGAAGCAGGAGTGGCATTAGGCTGCCTTTTCATATGTAACTTGCCACCATAAAAGGCTGGATATTATGTAATTTTTTCATGCTGATTTTAAAATGTCTTCTCATTAAAACAGCTTTAGGATTCCATGAACTCAAAGAGTACAGTTCTATTTTAGTTCCTTCTCTCTGAGATAATCTGAAGCCCTGTATGTTCAGGCACATAAACAAATGATAGTAGAAACCTTTCACAGGTGCTATGGTAGATTTATACACAAAGGACATTTACAGCACAAAGGAAGGAGAAGTAAAAGGCTTTCCATTGAAAGTGACAATTGCACTGAGTCTTAGACTTTGAGTCTACAATTTCTTGGTGAGCAAGCGATGAAAGGGCAAGCCTATTAGAGGTACATGTGATGCAGGGTAAGGAAACCAAAGCCAAAGACCTTGTTTAACCATAAAGAAAAATGATAACTACAGGCAGCAATGCATATGTTAATTAATTAGATTCAACCAGCTAGGTATTCTTTCTGTCTCTCTCCTTTCTCTCCCACCCCTCTCTTGGTTGCTCTTTCCTATCTGTTTCTGTATCTCTCTATGTATCTATGTAGGTATGTATCTGTGTAGGTATGTATGTATCTATCATCTATCCATCTATTATCTATCTATCTATCTATCTATCTATCTATCTATCTATCTATCTAATGCCAAGATGTTCAGAATAGTGGAATGGAATGACTCATAGTCCAGTGTGGAAGCTATGAACTGAGGAGCAAAATGCCACACAATGAAAAGTCTAAAATCTAAGCACTAAGATTTTGTCCTTTTAGGTCATGGGTAAAAAACTTTTTTTTAAGTAGGAAGAAAGCGCAGCTCATTTCTTTTAATAAACATATTTCCATAGTAGTCTTATGAAGATTGCATTGAAGGTCCAAGTGGGCAGATTGGTGTAGAGGAACACGGAGGAAAGTTGGGTCACTCCCACTCTTTTTTCTCTCTGGCCATCAATATCTTGGTAGGTTTTTTGTTGTTGTTGTTGCTTGGTACATTGTTGTAATAATGCTTATCATCCTTGTGTGGAGTTGGTACATGTGCATAACACATTCCAATTTTTTTCATCCCTTTTCCCTCTTTTCCCTCTCTCTCCCTTCCCTCCACCTCTAGATCCCCTTTCTCTTTGAGAAATATCTATTCTCCTTCTCCCTGTTATCTGTCTTTTATTTCCCTCTGTATTTTTATTTTGAGTTTCTCCTACAAGACAAAATGTGCTATCTTTAGCATGTGCTTCTGATTTATTTCACTTAACATCTGTGTCTGGGGGATGCAAGGACACTCTCTGTGGGCACGAGTGGTAGTATCTGTTTCAATGTTAGGAATGAGAGCTACAATTTTTAGCCAATACTTTCCTAACTCCAACAGAGGACTGTACCAGCTATCCAGGAAAAACACATAGAATGGGATGGAAAAAGGCAAAATGACAGAAGCAGAGGGAGTTTATCTAATCAAAGCACATGTGGTTAATGCTGAGACAAGTGGATGACATTTCTATAATCATTCACATGTATTTATTTTGAATTATATATAATTATAGATAGAAGTTTCTCAAGTGGTTTACACTTGATATAAATCTTTGCTCCTTCATTGCTTGCCAATTTAATTTTTGTGAGGGTCTAAAGAAGTTGTAGATTGATGTCACCAAGCATTTTCATAATAACTAATATACCAAGAAAACCCTAACTAATGTATAATCCTCCCACACACATATACCTGATCCTGAAAGCTGACAGGCTGGCATTTCTTTCCAAGTACATACTGGAAACTCCACCACCTTCAACTGTTGAACGTTTTTCACACAACTGTGTCTTTTTAACTCGGTTTTTAGATCCCAGAGAGCTCACTTTTCCCTAAGGGAGCTCTCCTGATGCCTGCAAGACATCTTCATTTCCCCTGCAGAAAGGAGCTAATTTAAGGATTCTAGGGTAGGTTGTCCTCTTCCTAAGGATCTATGAAGTTTCCTGGGGTAGAGTGAAACAAAAACTAACAAAATAAAATATAAGCAAAATCATGTACATTTAAGTTTATGTGGAAGGAGTGAGGACAGGGGGAAAGGAAAGAGGGTAGATAAAGCAATGAAGATGGGCTATGTGCATGGAGTAACTCTACACAATAAATGTAACAATTATGTACTTAATTCCCTTTCACTTCTCCACTCTTAGCCTGCCTCTGTCCATTGTCACAGCTCTGTCAGGACAGACTACACCCTTTGTGTTCTTATTTTAAAAACATCCTCAGAGAGCAGTGCCTCCTGTCTGTCTTTCCTGAAACTAAACTCTAGGAACCTCAAAACTAGGATAGTTAGTGAATTTTACCTTATTATACAAAACTTTAGTCTACATAATAAAATCCTATTTTTAATTTGGTGATGTTATGACAGTATGTGTAATTTCAGATCCTATTCATATTCATGAATAAATTTACATTTCCATTTAATATTCTGCTGCTTTGCTCCATTTGTTGTGATATGCTATCTAAATTACCAGCTCCATTTTTAAAGAGTGTTGTAAGTGTGCAGAGGCAATGATATGCAGTAACACTTTCACAAAAAAATCAAAATATTTTCAGATACACAATTGAAGTATCTCATGCTGAGGGATTTGTAGTGCTTTCATAGCTTGAGTCAATTCCCCTTCACTGTAGGTGTTATGCAAAATCAGATTGTCTAATAATTTGAAAATAATGCTTAGTACTTGTTCTTTGACAAAGTCTGACTCTTTTATGCATTAAAATGCATCCCTATTACCTTTGCTCTTATTAGCATGTTCTGAGAAGATTTTAAAATCATCCAACTTTACATTTTCCTTTCACATTATATTTGGTTGTATTTTGCTTCTTGGTCCTGGAACCAGCATATAATATAATTAGAACAGATTGCTTACACCCAATTAATTAAATACTTAGTAAAGTAGGTTAAATAAAGATTGAATATTTTTGATTTTTTAATTGTTGATTTATTTTTATTTACCATGAAGACAATGTTATTTTATTTACTTGTTATGAATGGGAGGTGAAGGAGGGTAGAGGGAGGGTAGCGGAGGGAAGAGGAAAGAAAAATGAATTGAGATGTGCTACATACATGCACAGATTCCCAAGATACATGTGAGCATTGTGTACTGCAAACACTGATTCATTCTTAACTGACACATAAACCATTAAAAATTGTTCACATTTATGGGATACTGTGTGATGTCAACACACACGTACACATTATATTACATTTAAAATCACATTAAACAGACCTGGCTCCTCCAATATTATCATCTTTCTTACATGAAATGAAAAAGGTGGGTGAAGACACTCCATAATGATTTAATAAACGGAAATTCCACATGTGCATGAGATCGTACAGTACTTGCCTTTCTGAGCCTGTTTAATTTCCTCTTAATGTTTCCAAAATGGCAGAATTTCTGTCTTCTTTGTAGCTGAATAGAATTCTATCATGTACATGTAACACAGGTTCTTTATCCACTCACCACCTGATAGTGGTTGTTTCTTAGGTTGTTTCTTAGGTTTCTTAGTGTTGTTGCTTAGGTTGTTTCTATCCCTTGGCTGTTGTGAACAATGCTGAAGCGAACCTGGGAGTGCAGATGATTCTTGGGCTCTCCAAATTCTCTTCTTTTTGATAACTGCTGAGACTGCGATTTTAATTCTTTTTGTATGTTTTCTTCAGTACCACATTGCTTCTTTTGACTCTTGATCTTCTAAATACCTTAATTTTTCTTTAATAATAACTGCAAAATAACTAGCTAAAAGTGTGATTGGCATTGTATTAAATCTGCATCCCAAGTTAGAAGGATTTGACTTCATAAAAATATGTGCAGGTTCCTAGCCATGGAGAAGGGATACCTCTCCATTTATTTATAACTCTCTTGATTTCTCTGAATTACCTTTCTTCCTCCATACAGGACAGTGTGCCTCTGAACAATGAAATGTGATGATGATGTTATTCATTTCTCTTGATTATACTATGAAAGAGTAGTACATAGTACACTAATCCAACTCTTTACCGTGTTGAGTTGCTGACCCAAATGCAGAACTGCTTATCCTTGTTTTAGGCAAGTCAGAAATGAGATCATGCTTTCCACTCTTATTAGATGGGTTTTCTGTTTTTTTTAAAATGAAAGAACTCCTAGATGTGTAATGTACTATTTTGTTTGTGAATTTGTGGGTGTTATTTTTCCTGCTTGAGAACTATTTTCTTTATCTCTGCTAAGAATCCTCCTATGTACTTCAAATTTCAATTCAGTGCTTCTCAGTCTATGAAATTCTACTAGATTCCCAGCCACTCTGAACCAATGAGTCCCTCCCTACTTTCTTTTGCCTCTTTTGGAATTTTTTGTTTACCCATAAGCCTTTGTTACTGGAGGTCTTCATCAATACAGAGCAAGTTATTTTCCCTTTTGGATGATTACTTCCAGGAGAATATATACTATCAAAATATTGTTTATCACTTTTTGTCCTAAAGTATATTATTCTAACTAACTTTCTCATTTAGACTTTTTCTAAAAAGAAAAAAAAAGAACTAACAAAGCAACAATGAAGACAAAAACAAGCAACACAAAAACAATAATAACGATGCATGACCTGAAAACAAAATGATAGGAATTAACAGCTCTTACTACAGTACATATTATTTTCTTCCATGAAGTTTCTCAGTTCACCTGATGTAAGAATGTAAGGTTGATCAAACAATCAATGGCAGTAACAAGTAATAAAAAAAAAACATTGGAAATGATGCAAAGTTTCACCATACGAGATAGATTTTGAACAAAATTAACTAGACAAATATATTTACATTCATTATTTTCCAAGAATGATTACTTGAATCTTGATCTGTTTCTATCGCACAGAACTTAATGAATGTAATATTCTGCATAATTGTTTAGTATATCATCATTGTAAATAATGCCTCTACTTCAAAAAAAGAAACATGAATTGAAACGATATTATAAAATTGTATGCAGTAGTTTTTAGCTCAAAATATTATTTCTATAAACTTATTAATCTTATAAGAACATAATATAAAATAACTTTATTGACTATCAAAAATCTCAGTTTATAATTAATTCAATTGTATTTTGGTCTCAAGTAATATATGTTGTAGAAATCTTAGGAAAAATAGACAAAGGAAACTAATTAAAAAGTCACTCATATTCTCTCCATAACAAAAGATACACTGTGAATTTGTTTTATTAATTTCTCACTTCTTTATTGTAAAATTGATCACTCTGTACATATTCTATAACTTTCATCATTACTTTAAAATCCATCTATATGGGAATATTTATGTATCATTACACTTCTTTCCATGAGATTTTTAATACTTTGCAGACAATATTTGCCTTCCATGAAAGTTGCTAAAGTAGTACCGAAAATTCCCATATGCACTTCAACCAGTTTACTAACATCTGGTTAGTAAAATGCTTAATACAAATGACTTATTGACAAATACCATTAATCTAGTCACAAACTGTACACTTTACCAAAGTTCTTCATCAAAGTTCTTTTTGCTTTTTTGTTCCATAGTCCAATCTAGAGTCTTAGCTTACATTTAGATTTCATGTACAGGTTTATAGTTAATGCACCTATTGTTTCCCACTGATGCTAAGTGCTAAAGAATAATAATGAGTATCCCTTTATCGAATACTTCCTGTGATGCAGACATTTTTCACATACAAAGATTCTCTAATGGAAAGAATATTTATTTCCCCATTTACAACTGAGAACTCTGAGGTAGAGAATTACTGTCTATATTACCAGAACACTTCAGCTTGCAACTGAGAAGGACAATATTCAGAGCAAAGTGGTTTAATCTTTGAACCTGTTTTCACTATCACTAATGTAACTCAACTTTATATGTATATAAATTCTTCAGTGCAATAAATAAGCCATCATAGTCCTGCTGATAGATCATCTTTTAGTGATTATTTTCTGAAATTCTGAAGAGCAGAATTTCTAAGTTATTTTCTTCAGTGTGACAAGGTTTCAGAGACTGACATTTTCTCCTATTCTTTGTAATATAAATAAATGAAAACAATGTTCCGCACAGTGCTTATTTGAACTTGATACTTTTCAAGTTCAATAATAAATCCACTCATCTGACCTAGTTCCTTTAAAGTTATACGGGCCTACTATTGACCTTCATTCCCTAAATAATTGCTCAATTATTCATTAGCATTTGTTTCAAAGAAGGCATCTCATTTTCCCTACTTTCACACAAAGAGTGATGGCTGCAATTTTTCTATTTTATGCAATATGTAGTGTCATGGTGATTCAGGAAGGCATATACAGTGAGCTATGCTATGATAATGTATAATAATGTACTAATGTACTTATGGAGTTTTATGAACATCTTAATGAGCTATGAGCTATTGTAAATATATACTTGGTACAAATTATCCCAAAAAATACATATTTTGATACAAATTATCCCAAAATACCATGCTGATTACTAGTAGTTGCATTATTATTATTATTATTATTACTATTAAGTGTCCCATAATGGAATGATGGTATTTAACTTGTTTATATATTCTCTGTATGTAGGAGACAGCTCAGTACAATGGCAAAGCATCCTAACATCCAACATCTGTGTATCTACCAGTCTAACTTATGGTAGAAAATTCACTGCTCAGAGACATTATTTTTGTAAGGTCTCTTGGTTGACTTAATCTTTAGGTTTCCATAGGCCATAGCTCAGAACTTTTCACTAAAGCAACATATGTACCTGATGCATAGAAATTATAAATGAAGGACAGTATAAATAAATTTGCCTCAGGATTTTATAGTGGATTTTGTGGCACTTTACAAAGTCAAATGTAGTACTACTATGCACACTGTGTGATGTACACTTTTACAATTTTTGAGAGATTGTGTCTTTGTCCCTTCCTTCCTCTTTGCCTACTCACCAGCACATTATATTCTCATTTCAGTATAAAACTTGTTTGTCATCTGTATTCTCTCCATGGAATTACTGGAGTCCAGAAGCTACTCTCTTAAAATGGGGATTGGTGCCTATACTAAACCAGAGTAGTTGCTTTATTTTTTTCATCTTTAGCATATCTCCTATTTCTAAAAACTTGAATATACATCTTGACAAGGAAATTTTTTCTGTTGAAGTTATCTGTTCATCTATGCTTAGTTATCTTTTTCTCAGAAGCAGACATATTATTTTTAAATGCTATTGTAATAAATATCTTCAAATTCTATCAAATTAAAGAGAATATAACATGCTTCATCTTGATCACTCACATCTCAAGAATTACTAGCTTTACCATACTTGATTTATCTCACCTTTTCATTATTTGTTTGACAGGTTTGCTGAAATATTTTGTAAGAAATACAAGATATGTAACTTTTTCCATGTACACATATACATATATAGTCAAATACACAGCAATTTCCATATATCTAAAGAACATTTTTATTTTGTTATACAACTATTATACTATTATCATTTCAAATAATACCTAGACCTTATTCAATATTTCTCTCATATTTCAGAAATTTCCTTTTATTGTGGTGTAATTCAGAATCCAGATAAAATTTACTCATTGAATTTGTGATGTTCCTTAACTTTTTCAATCTTGGGCAGTCTGTTCTTTTTAATTTTTCCTTATCACTGTAGAAATTAGAACCAATTATCTGATGTAATTCCTTGGCTTGTTAAATTCTTGGTTTCCTGCATTGTGGTCTTGTTTCTACTGTTCTAATATGCAAATGAACTCCAAACCCTTGTTTGCGATTTATTTGCATGTGAGGCGTGTTGGGACAAAACTCTTTGATATTTCTGTCAAATGAACACTGCATCACATATCTAATTGATATCTAATTATCCCAAATTTAGTGATGATATAAATGAATCAGTAAAAATTCCTTGATATCTCAGGTTGAGATATGGTCAATTCAGCATTTGAGGCAATGACTTGAGTTCTGGTAGTTTATTTGGGAATTAATAAAAGGCAACAAGGGTGGGAGGTAAGATAGAGTAAGACAGGTACGTGGGAAAAGTTCAACAACATTGTTAGTGTTGTTGCTTGGTTCTACATGAACTCTGAAAATGAAAGAAGATGTGCAGAATGATCTGTTGAAAGATCAGTTGGCAAGGCATTTATACAGGAGTTCCTGGTACTCTTTGCTAAATGATTACTTCCAGTGATTTTAATCTCTTCCAGTTCCTCCCATCTCTACCTTGCTTTCCTTAATCCAAATCCATATTCACAAACTCATTTACTTCCAAGGAGTCTCTGCATTTTTTGTAATCTCTCTTCTTGGGAGAAGCTTTAAGATGTTGACTCATGCTGGAGACAGGGTGCTTTCCACGGAGGTAAAACTTCTTGCTGATATTATTAACAATAAGGTATTAAGTGGATTTCATGATTTCTTTCTAATTAAATTTATCCTGCTAATAAATATCTGTGATGGATATTAGAGTTATTTCAATTCCTTTAAGATATGTTACATAGAATAACCTTGCACATAAGATTTTCTCCTACTTGCATGTATTTTGCAACTGGATTTCTAGATTCAGGATTCCTGGATCAATGGATAAATGCTAGTTTATTTTGCCTCCTATTTTATTTTTATCTCTTTGGCCTCCTTCATTTTGCACCTCTTCAGCAAGGAATAATTTTTCCTCCACAAAGGCACTAGCACAGAATGTGGGTGAACTTTTGACCAATCTAATAAGCAAGAAATGATATGGCATTTTCCATTTTTACCAAATTCTAATGTTTGTAAACACAGTTATTTTGGGGTATGATGTATTTTCTCATATTGTTGGTGATTTTTTTCTATTGGGATTTTAATTTTTTTCTTTTAATTTTTGTTTAGCACTGCTTTTATTAGTAGCATTATTTGTCATTTGTCATCTACTTGTGACATTTCTCTTATCCAGAAGTTTAAACTTAGTATTATTATTTTTGTGTGTAGCTATAAATGATTTTACAGATAAATTATAAAAGTTACAAATAACTCTTAAATGCTGTTGTGTGTTGAGTAGAGCCTGGGGTGGGGAGGGTGAAATGCCATCTTGGTTGGCTTTGGAATGCACTGAGGATTGGTGGACCCCACTTCTGGCTATGTTTCACAGATCATGGAGGCGTGGCTTGTTGCCCTAGGGGGTCTATGTCTGGTTCCTTCTTGCACTTTTTTTTTCTGGTACTGCACTGTTCCCCTCCTCCATTTTTTTTTAGCAGACACAGACTAAGGCTCTTAGCTACTGCTTTGGCCATCTGCCATGACATTTCTTCTTGGAGACAGCCAATCCTGGGACTAAAAATGTATGAACCCGTGAGTCAAATTAAACCTCTCCTTTAATCTGTAGGCATAGGATGTAGTGTCCCAGTGGTGAGACACTGACTGATCAGTGCCCCTATAGGAAAAAGTAAAAGCGATATTATGATTTTACACATAATCAGTTGAAGAAATCCTTACAGTTAGCCATAATCCAATGAATGTTGTTCTCATAGAACGGGGTGATTTGGACACAAAGCCACACATAGGAGGAGTATGTACAGACACATGGAGAACAGCTATCTTTAAATCAGGAAGAGAGCCATGGGATAGGTTTTTGCCTCACAGTGGAGGAGTCAAACTCGCCAATGATTTATACTTCTGACTTTCAAAATACAAAGGATTAGCATTCTGCTGCTTAACTCCACTCATTTAATGGTAGTTCTGTGAGGCCAAAAAGGAATTTTCTTCTCATGCTCATACTTAATTGCACTGTCCTCTATTTCTCTTTAGCGCTTTTTTGTGTTTTTCTCTTTTTTCTTCCTTTTTTTTTTTTTTTTTTTCCCGGTACCGGGAATAGAACTCACGACCTTGCTTGCAGGCGCTGTGCTGCTGAGCTAAATCCCCAGCTCCCTTCTTCTTTTAATAGCAATTTTGGATATTGATATTTTTGACATTCGTATTTGAATATATACCATAAGTACAGATGTTATATTCTTTTTTTTTTTTTTGGTTTTTCTCTGGTACGGGGAACCGAACTCACTACCTTGCGCTTGCCTGGCAAGCGCTTTGCCGCTGAGCTAAATCCCCAGCCTCGTACAGATGTTATATTTTTTCCTCAAGTATCCAACCAATTTTTCCTAGACAGGATTGTGTGCTAGCAAGTCTATATTTTCTCTACAGACTTGTGCAATTCTTATCATACACTGAATTTTTTATGTACTTGCAACTACTTCTGCAATATCTATTCAGTTTTCCTAGTCTGATCACACATCAGGAATCAGGATGTGATTCATTTAATTGTGGAGTCTTTACACTATGCTGTAGAAGAGCTCCTCCAAACATCGCCACCCATCACAGAATACACACACACCAAGCACACATATACACAACACAAATGCAGACATGTGCACACACAAACACAAACGCACACAGCAGTTTTCTTTACATCAATGTCCATTTAGTTATTACATTTTTTCTTTTTCCCACAAGAAATTTTAAATGAAAGTTTTGAGGTACAGAATAGAGACAATCTTTCATTTATCATGCAATTGTACTAAATTTCGAATTATCAGAGACACAGTTGGAGTCCTTTTCTTGAATTTGTAGCCATGAGTGTGGGTTGTTTTTCCATGTGTTCAAGCCTATGCTTTTATTTTTCCACCTACATTTTCTGTGACACTTCTTGTTAAGTGTAATTGTGTGAATTTTATTTTACTTTGTTTTTGCTATATAAAGTGATATCTTTTAATTCATTATATTCTCTTGCTGTTATTATTTGCACTTAGGAAAGCTATTAATTTCCAGACTATTTTATAAAAATGATATCCCCTTTTCTACAAATTCTATCAAAAATTTCTTAAAGGCAATTTTACATTTCCTTGACTTTAATGCTTCTCTGCATTTTGCAATCTGTAATTAGATAAAAATTACATTTAAAGATAGCCCACTCTATTTCAAGCTTTAATGGTCAGTCTTTTCTTTTTCTCACATTACTGGAAGTGCTTTCAGTTTTTATCTGCCTATGTAATATGCTAGCTTTTGGGCTAATATAGTCATAAATAACATACCTCTATTGTATATTACATAAGCACCTTTAACATGTATTTTGCTAATTTTCCTTGGTTCTATTAGTATTATTAATAATATTGTTATTATAATAATAGGTTTCTTAATATTGAAAATGCATTTCATTATGTGGAATAAGTGTGAGTCATTATGTGTTATTTTTATTTATTTTTTTTGTGGTGCTGAGGACTGAACTAAAGCCTAAAACATACCAGGCAAACACTACAGCCTCCTAATCAACTTTTATAATTAAAATATGCCTTCAAAATTTTGTGTAATTTTTGGAATATTTTTATACTTTTTTTTGGCACTGGGAATCAAGCTCAGGACCTTCTGCTTGCCAGCAGCCCTTATGCTGCTGAGTTATTTCCTCAGCCATTTTATTTGTATTTACTATTTATTATTAGTATTATTAATTGTCTTTTTGAGACAGGGTTGCACCATGCAGTTCAAGCTGATCTTGAACTCACTTTGTAACCCAGGCTGGCCTTGAACTCACAGTGATCCTCCTGCCTCAGCCTCCCAAGTGCTGGGATTACAGGCATGCCCCATCACACTCTGCTCCCCAGCCCTTTTGTACCAATGTTAAAACTACTTTTATAAATTTTTGAAATGTTCCTCTGCCAGAGTACTGGATATATGTTCTCCAGATAAATAAGATTACAGATGATAAAATTTTTCTTAATATCTTCTCATGTTGTAAGTATTTATAACAACTATTATAACAAGTGGTAGATGTTTGTATCTTTTTCTACCCTATTTTAACAGCTTGAGAACACAGGAGAAGGTAGGGGGATTCATTAAAGTAAAATGTGCCATCTTTATTGACTTTAAGATCTAGCAAAAGGAAGTCTGGAATCCGCATTCAGAGTCATTAGGGCTCTACTCCTGATGCTTTTGACAGAGTCATCCCTAAGCCTGCAGTAGGAACTATTTACTGTCTCTACAAGCTCCTTGTCATAGGCAAGCAAACTGCTGAGGAATTTCACATCCAAGAATCCCATACACAACCTGACACCTTACTCTCCTTTACAAAATACTAGATGAGTCCACTTTCAGATGAAATAGTGGGATTGACGCTCTCTGAAAGATTACTCCTGGGGTCACGAATAGGCTTCACACTCAGATCTTTCATGGACCAGAGCCTTTTTAAGTTTCAAATTTGAAGTTTCAATGGAGATTGAGGCAGTGCAAAAGCAATAACATAAACAACATGCGTCCCTATGCTCAGTTTAAAAAGAAATGATCAGTCGCTTGGAACATTCCTGCCTGGTAGATAATAAAAGGTATGCAACTGACAGCCATTTTCTCTTGAAAATACTTCTCATGGTGACAGACTGTAGAGTTTTCCACAAAATACTTAATTTCACATTGCCTTGTAAGGCAAAACTCCTCAGTCATTCCCACCATAAGGAAATGATAAATACATTAGTTCACACATTTATGAGTAAAAAGTTTTAAAAATGCTGAGGGGCTGATTCGTTTTGAAGGACCCATCACCCTACCCTGTAATGCACATCAAGTTTCTCTCCAGGGCTGTGTCCACCCTCTGCTGCATTAATTAGCCAAGGAGAGAGTTTCAGATGAAACTTTTCTACCAGCAAGGTATCAGATATTCATCATTACATGCAGCTTGACTTCATGTTGACAGATGGAGAGCTAGTGATCCTTTGAACCATTAACTTGAAAACTTAAAAGTAATATCAGCCTGTGGTAGCGGCAGCCAAGAATTTAAAGTTTCTATAAATTTTTTTTTTGCACCTCAAAGTCAGTGTCATTTGAAAAACTCAATTTTAGAAGATTGTCGTCTATCTACTTTTCAGTTGTACCAGATGATGAACCTGATTTCTTCTTCAGCATTTTATTTTTTGAGGGGGAAAATGTAACCTCTGTGGAATGCTTAACTTTTGCTTTTAGATTTTTATCTTTCAGGGATAGTGAGGGAAAATGTATTTTTAGATGTGATTAGTTTGGTTGTGCATATGGTGGAATATTGAGAATGTTTAGTGGGTAATAGTTCTTATTAATTTTTATTGTGCAGTGAATGCTTGTAGCTTATAGCATCGGGCTTTGCATATGAGGGAAAATGTAATGAATTTATAGTATAAGATCAAACTCTTCTCATCAGAAGTTAGGGAATTGTGTTCATTTGGTACATTTGCTTGTTGCTCTCAATAATAAGACCTGTGAGCTTTCTAAGGGAGCCACACATTTTTAACTTCTTTGCCTTTTCTCTGCTATTATGTCGGCTTAATCTGTGATTTAAATGATTAAGCCATGTGACACTTACTGTTTCTCCCCTATGCAATGTGTATCTCCAGCTGCTCCTGGTTGAGCGTTTTCTTCTCTTTTCAACAGGAAGGAATATCCACCCACATTGTCTTGAAGAGCTTTATTAATGTCAACTGCGATGTAAAACAGCAAGTCCAATACTGCTTGCAGATGTGGAATGCTGAATACCATGTCGGGTGAGTGTGTGTGTGCGTGTGTGCATGCGCGCAAAGGAAACTGGCTTATAGATATTAGCTCATATGCATTATGAATGTAGCACTCAGATTATTCCATTTAATCCCCACAACAAACTTCCACATGGCATGCACTATTTTTACATGGTATCCACATCGGGAGAAGGTTAATAGCTACAAAATTTTAGCGTGCTGTGGAGTATTAAATAAGAAATAATTCCGAACTGGAGGCAATCCAATCTATCTTCAGAGTGTGTATTCTCCCAGACTCCTCATCATGATATGTAAAACACGTTTCCGGTCTACACCACCGTGCCCACCCTTGCCCGGAGAACACTGGAAAGTTTAGATGCTGGCTCGTGAGACTTGGAGATTTAGCTCATGAGATGCATCTCTCTGAGGGTTTGAATTTGCAAAGAGTTTCTCAAGGAGGCAAGGACAGTCCAGAATTTCCTTCTGTGGTAACAGCTCTGCTCTCTGGTCAGTATCCAAGTCCACGATGGTCATCTGAGGGCCATGACGGTGACTATCTAGGCTTCCAGACTTTGTTTCTGCAATTGCCAAGTTTTCAGTGCCAGTTCTTCAAGCTGCTCCTCTAGTCATTTCCCCATCAATCCTGAGGGAGGCACAAAACATGCTGTGCAGATTTCTGTACTGCTTATGTTAATCAGAGTTGATTTCTGTATTTTACATGCAAGGAATTGGGTTGACATAAGAGATGATAAATTAGATTTCTAGTGGCTAGTGCTAATAGTTCATAAGAGACATAATAAATATGTGACATTATAATCTCAATTCTTGATAGTCATAATATTTAATATAGTTTCACAGTCCATAAGGCACAAACACAAAGTGTTGTAACAGGTATTTACAAGGGATATTTTTTTGTGAATATATTTATGACTAGAAATTTGTTATCCATTATGTATAATTTCAATACCAGTAAACAACTTTGCTCATGGAAACTGTAACTTTTTACTGTAAGGTAGATCTTGTCTTCAATTTTTAGTTTTAAAATAAAATCTTACTTTATTTTCTCTTATTAGGGCTGTTTTCCTGCATTCACTCAGAAGCAGAGAGGGGATTTCTTAAGTCTTAATTTATTTTCTGAAATACTAGCATAGAAAAACTTGCACAGACTTTTAGGATTCTGATTCCTTGTTTCCAACCACCTCTTTAAGTAGTATTTTAAAAAATCTTAGATGGTTAGTTAAAATAGATTTCAACATATCTATCCCCTTTGTTAATAAATGTACAGATTCCTGGAAAAATTATATACTTCATTATGTGTAGTGATTCTGGGCAGAAATTCAAATCTCTTATTTGTCAATTTCTTCCTCTATTCTAAGAACTGTGCAAATGCTAGGGATTGCTTCTACATTCCTGTGTAAAATATTTTAAACATTAATGGTTCCAGCCCTTCAAAAACAAGGCAATACTGTCGTTATCCCCACTGTATAGATAAAAACACTGGCAAGAAAGTACATATAACTTATACACAGTGATAGAGTGAGTATGTATCGGAGATGGCCACACACACACACACACACACACACACACACGTGTGACCTCACAGCCTGCTTATCCATAAATGAACTCTTCTGCCTCTCAGATCTTCACATGTTGCCCAAAACAGCAGCCAAGTGAAATGAACACATTATTTATTAGACTGCATTACTTAGTCCCAAGTAAAGTCTTCGCTATCTCATCTTCCATAATATAATCTCTATTGTACATAAATATGGTGACCTATCTTCAGTGAAGTATGATTTATCTATCTGAAAAGTTACCAGTCCGTCCAAGTGGCTACTGCTCACTTTGAAGGGTTTGGGTTTCAGCAGTGGCTAGGATCAAGAACTGTGCCTGGCAAATGCTGGCCAGGCCTCTTCCCAGGAAGATGCACACACCCCCAGATGCCCCTGCTTTGCCTTAAGATATATATGGACCACTACTAAGCACTCAGTGGGCTGGGGAGTTGGAATACATTTTTGCAAATGATTTTTTGAAAATAGCTCTTGCGTTGAGGTGAATATCAAAATAGACAATAATATTATAGTCAAATAGTATGATAAAATTCTGCATTTATTGTGTTTTCAAGTTTATCTGGAAGGCAGGCAAAAGGGACAGTTTATGAGCTACTTTCAGGAACCACAAGATCCGGGGCTGGGGATTTAGCTCAGTGGCAAAAGTGCCTGCCTGGCAAGCGCAAAGTTGTGAGTTCGGTTCCCGGTACCTGAGAAAAACCGAAAAACCAACCACAAGATCCTATGCATTGGTGGGTATTGTGCCCAGTTTATCAGTTATGATGTGTCCAGTGATATTTTATTACAGGGGAGTTGAACATAGGACTGAATCTTAAACCATAATTGTAAGTAATTCTCTATTTCTGATAACAAAGGTAAGAAACACATGATGCAAGCTAATTAGGGCAAGTTTTGGTAGGCAGTGTCATTGAAAATTGTACCAGAAGATTCAAGCAAGAGAAATAGAAAATTTTTTTTATTTTCTAGGTTACAACAGGTAATAAATAAGACAAATTATGCATTTTTTACTAATATTACTATGCTCAAATATTTTGATTGAATTTTATATCTGGAACCTTATTCTTTAAGGTTTTATGCAGACAAATCTTTGCACTGGCAATTTGTAAAACTAGACATAACATGTGCTTACACTGTAGATGAATACTTTCCAAATGGGATGAAGCACAAAAAAATGTGACTCAAAAGAAATGTCTTACTTGATGAAACCATCTACTGAAATCATGCAAATACCAAAATCTGATGTAAATTATCATTATGAAATAATTGAACATTAGGACAAGAATATATTTTCCATGTCCGCTCTGTGGATGTTAGTGTTATGTTAATTCACTAACTGTTCAGCACCAGCAGTCAAACTGGAGATTTTATAATTCACATCAAAATTAGTGATAGGCTGGGCTGGAGATGTAGGTCAGGGGATGTAGCTCAAGGACTAGTGTAGTGTGTGCAAGACTCTAGCTTCACTCCTCAGCACTGCAGAAACAAAACAAATCAAGAAGGGAGGGTCTTAGCTAAAGGACTCAAGTAGGTATGTACATAGGTTCAAAAATAAACTTAGTTTACATAATTTAAAAATCATCACCAAAAAGAAACTTCTAGGCTTAACAAAATCCTAATATACTGAAATACTCTCCCTTACATTGTAAGGACAAATTCCTAACAAAGCTCTACAAGGAATTTGCTTTCTTGTAAATGTTGATTTTATTTTTAGTCTCTGTTTCTCTGACTATTTGACACACCTCATTTAAGAAAGTCAATCCTCTACTTGCTTCCTTACGGTCACATATTTTATAATCGTTTTTACACAAGTGGGTAAAGAGGGGATAACTCATTCTCTGCAGCGTGCATTCATGTTGTCCAAGTCTCATAACAATTCCTTAACTCAGTCGGAATTTATAGACTGGTATGTTGTAAGTAGCACTGTCCCTACCATAAGAATGCCTTTTATGTACACCCTATGGCATGTGCTTAATAACCCCTGGTTTAGTGTTTGGAGCAATTTCAACAAAGGAATAATTTTAGAGTGCTGAACTTCATTGTCAGGACTGAGCCTCCCTTCCTTTCAGTTGTGTCCATAACTGATTTTGCATCTGTGAGATTTAATTTCCTAGGTGTTTTCTGGGCTATGTTCACATTGAAGTGACAAGATACCTTAGTGGAGTCACCAGAAAATCAGTTAAATACTGCAGACATTGTTGAAAGCATTTATCCTTTAGAGACACTGTTTTGTACAATTCAAGTATCTGCAGCGAGCAGCTCCTTCAGAATATATCTTTTAAGACCTAGCCAATATTATATCTCTTTCTTAATCTCTTAATTTATTCACAATTTGCACAATTACCTTTAAGTGATAAATTTCACTTTTGAATGTTGATAGCTGACTCAAGGCAGAAGAAACAAAATAAATGGAAACACCTGTTCCCTTTCCGTAGTGACTGGATCGGAAATCTCCCAAAGCTCTTAGAACAAACAAGATCATGAGCTTGAAATTCTTCACAGAATTTTATGTTGCTGTTTTCTTAGGCTCTAACTTTTATTACAATTTGCTACATACACAATTATCTTTATCAACATAATATAAACATTTTGAGAGCACCATTTTCACTGAAAATATCCTAAGAAACACTTCTTGAGCAGTTACTACTCTCAACTTCTCTAAAATGGAGTTTGCTTCATTTTGGGGTGAAAATTGTGGTGGCCTCCTGCTATATACTGCTATATCTCCTCCAACTCCAATCCATCCTTTCATTATTTTCTTTTCAAGATTTATTCTTGGATCCTATTCTTTTGTTCCTGGCAAGGATTCACTCCTCATTCAAATATTAATTAGTGTATTACTTGCTTACTTATATTCACAGATTTGAAAGCAGCATGAAAGGAAAATTACTATTGGATAAGCAGGTGATCCACCAGATACAGACTTCAAAAATAACAGAAACAAAAGTCCCTCTCAGGTAATATATGTATCTTAAAGAAGAAGATGATGTTAAGTTAAATAATACTATACTTGATTAGGTAATGTTTGGGAGGATGGGAAATGGGTCTTTATTTCTTCTAATATAAAAATTTCCACAAATATTTCTCAGCTACTGAAGGACTAAACCGAGGCGCTAATTTCCCAAATGATTTTACAATTGAAACAAATGAAAAAAATAGTGTTTGAGAATGAGAAATCGTAGTGCCCCCTTTGTGAACTTCAAAATCATCTCAGTATAATTTTCAGCTGCTATGACTGGAAGCTATCTAACGAGTTTAGTAGGCAATAATTTGGGGAATACAGGACACATCATTTAATTTTGATGTAATTTTTATAATCAGTCATTAAATTTTGCGTTGAAATACTGACTGCTATAAAAACTGAGCTAAACTACTATGACGCTGTATCATAGCTCAGAATGTCAAAGGAAAATTACTGATGCTGAAGGACAAAAGGTCAAAAGGGCAGCCTTGTGAATAAGAACTTAATTTTTTTCTAAATTAATACTATGCGCAAGAAGAAAAAAGATGACATGTGATACAACACTTAGCCTGAGAGCTAGGCCAGAAGTCCATAATGAATAGGAAGACTAAATTTTCTCTTATTTAGTCAAGAATTGTAAGATGAGATACTCTTTAGGGAATCAAGATAAACATCCATGCGTAATACTTCAGAAATGAGAATGTAATAAAATAAACATAATAAAGGAAATTTTCTGAGGCATTTGGTCAGTTTTAGGCTATCTCACTAGTATTGTGTTGGGACTTCAATTTTCTCCATTCATTCACTGGGATTAACCTTTGCCAAAGTGTCCGTGGAATTCTGAATGATGGTGATTATTAGATAATCATCAGGATTTCATACATAATCATATTGCATATGTATAAACTGGATGAATATATATATATATATAATCTTTAATACATCCTGCATGAATGCTTTTATTTATGTATTTATATGAACTGCTTCCTAAAGTATTTCTTGAAATGCTAGAGGGCGACAGGAAGAAAAAAGCTGAATAAGGTGATTGTTAAAGTTACACAATCCCTTCGTCTGAGATATCACAGGACATCAGGTTAGTGCAGTGCTTTTCAAAGTATAACACAGCAACCCAGACCCTGTGATATGAAGAGAAAAAGTCCATTTTAAAAATTAGCTCTAGAAATGCTATATATTTATGTCTGTCTTTAAGAGCAGAAACATACATTAATATTCTTAAGAGTCTAAGAGATATTATATTAGAAAAGCCTTGATTTTCCTGAACTAGGCATTTTCAAAATGTAATTGACTACTAAAACCTGAAAACTACTTAATACTTACTAATAACATTGAGTTTTAGAATAAACTTTATGGGACTTGGTCTGGTTACTGCTGATCCAGGGATCCAAAATGGATTACCAATGAATTAGAAACTCCTCAAATTGTACATAGAATTTGAATGTATTCAATGCTTTCATATGAAGAGGGACTCTTATTTTTATTACGTATCTGTGATTCCAAATTTTGAAAGTCATTGATTTTAAAAGATTGTTAAGAAAATAAACAATATACTTTAAAAAGTACTGTGTGCCTAACAGTAGCTCACTATTATATAATTTGGTAATTATTATTCTTAAAATTATTTTGCAAAAAATTACCTTATTACTCTGAATTATTTTATAGCACAGTCTATGTACCTGCTGATAAACATCTTAATCTAAAGACATCTTTTTCTGGAGTAGACAGAGTCTAAGATTTTGGATGAAGTCAATTTGTGAAAAGGAAGCACTCATTTCTCAATAAAACTATTATTTTGACTGAAAAATGCTTAATTATTTCATTTCTAGGCTACATAATTAGTATATTTTAATTAAATTAAAATATTTAATTTCTAGGTTACATACCACTGTATAGAATTTTCCAAAATAATTGCAAAGTAATAATTACAAAAAATTATGATACATTCATAAACTAAACCAGAAATGAAAAAAATACCTTGGTAATTAAAATATGCTACTAGTCAATGTAGTAAAAGTAGAAAAGCCCAGTACTAGACCTACACCAATCTGGTCAAATGATCTTTATTAAAAGAGCAAAGTTAATTCAATGAAGGAAGGAGCATGTTGTCAACAAATATTGCTGCTTCAAAATTTTCACATTTCTTTCACAGAAAGCAAAATGAGATATCGACATTATATCTTTCATAAAATTAACTCAAAGTGAATTGTAGACCTAAACATAAATCACAAAACTATAAACTTTTGAAAAGTAGATATCAGAGAATATATTGTTGATCTTGGTTGAAATATTTTAGATTAGGAAAAGAAGCACAAATCATAGAAGATAAAACAAGGTGAATTTCATAAAATTAAAAACCACCATTTTGAGAAGAAACTGTTATTTATATATATAAGCACAGGCACAGAGAGGGGTGCACTGTTTGCAAAGTATTAAGAACTTTAACTCAGCTAAAGGAACAAATACTTCAATTAAAAGTGAACCATAGATCTTTACAGGCATCACCAAAGAATATATGAACATATTACAAATATACTTCCCACATATGCTTAATGGTTTATGTCACAAGAGAAGTACAAATTAAGACAATGAACAGATAACATTCCACATTTATTGGAATGGCTAACATTCAGAAGCCTGTCAGTTGTAAACACAAGGGAGCACATGGGGACACTGTTACATTCATTTGATGTTTCTGTGCATGGAAATTGGGATAGCCACTTCAAAAGGCAGTCTGGAACTTTTTAGAAAACTAAATATGATTTTGCCATAAGTTCGAGAAATGATTCTCTCACAATTTTTTCAAAGGAATTCAAATCATGTATCCACATGAAAGTGTGCGCTACATTTATTAGCAATCTTATTCACAATTGCCAAATATTAGAAGAGACCAAGATTTTTTTCTTCTGTAGGTCAAAGGACAATAAAATGGGAACTTTCAGATGGTAGAATATTACTCAATGATAAGAGAAGATCTACCAAGCCATGCAGAGTTATGGAAGGACTTTAAAATATCACATATGACAGGATTCAAACTCTGATATTCTGCAAAAGGTAAAATTGCAAAGACGCTAATAAATTTGTTGGTTGCCAGAACCTTTGTTAGAAGGAGAAAGGAATTAAGAGCGGGGTCACAGGGTATTTTTAGGACAATGAAACTATTATGCATGGTATATATCATGGATGAGTATCACGGTGTATTTATCACCACCAATAAATTGTACACCACAAAGTGTGAATACTAATGTAAACTGTAGATTTTAGTTAAAATATGGGTACTGACTCACGAACTATAACAAAGACATCGCACTGATGGAAAATTCATAAGAAAAGAAGTCGAATGTTTTGGGTAGGGAGGTGAAGAGTACTTTGAGAACTATTTGTACTTCCTGCTCAGTCTGTAAGCTGAAAACTGCTCTAAAAATTAAAATATACTAATTAGAACATTCAAAGTATGGTGCCAGTGCCGAAAATACATGAGAATAAAATTGCTCCCTAGATTAGGCACTCAATATGGGAAGCTATCACTAGTATAAACAATTGCCTGTAAAAAATCAATCGGATTTTTATCTTGCCTTTATACCCTATCATGAAGATTAATTAATTAATTAATTAATTTTTAAGACAAGGTCTCAGTATGTTGCCCAGGCTGGTGTTCAGCTTATGACTTGACAGATGCTCCTGTTTCAGCCTCCCCAGTAGGTGGTATTACAAATGTGTGGCTTTTAAAACAGTCTTTTCAAATATTGATTCCTGTAGAAAACTTTTCCTAGCCTTGATTATTTTCAGACAGTAATGCTTTGTTATGATTTAGATCCAAAATGTCCCCCAAAGTCTTATGTGTTCGGAGGCGAGGGTTATGGTCCTTGCTTGGGTCATGAGAGCACTATACTTATCCGTGGGTGAATCCATTCATGAGCTCATAGTGAATGTGATTTAGAGATCGGGGCTTGTGAGAGATGAGCAGTGGGCCATGACCTGTTGGAGTATATTCTTGTCCTCTCTCTCTCTCTCTCTCTCTCTCTCTCTCTCTCTCTCTCTCTCTCTCCTTCTGGCTTTCACGCAGTGCACAGCTTTCCTCTGCTGTCCTTTCTACCCTGCTGTTTTGACTTGGAACCAGAATTAACTGAATGTGTTCAAACTGGGAGTCAAAATAAATCTCTTCTCCCTGAAGTTGTGGGTGTTGTATATTTCATCCCAGCAGTGGGAAACTGACTGTTATGGTTTGTGTCTGGATGTCCCCCAAAGCCTCATGCAGTCTTGGGGCAGGCTTCTAGAGTATGTGACTGATCCATGGTCCAGTACTGGGATTATGGGTGTGAGTGCTACACCTTCCCAGGGGTGGATAGTTTGCATACAATATAAGGGAGGGAAGGAGGCTTGCTCTTCCTGCTGCCACTTCTCCCTTTTGCTCTTGTTGTCTTTGCTGTTTTCTGCCCTCATGAACAGCTGCTCTGTGCCGTGTTCCACTCTACCTTGGAGCCAGGCAAGTAGGGACTGAATCCTCCACAAACTGTGAGCTAAATAAATCTTTCCTTCCTTAATTTTGGGTGTTGGGAATTTTGTCTCAGCAATGAGAGAAAAGTAACTAGAGCACTGACTAATACATGCATAAACTCAAAAATTAGGATTTTTATTTGCTTCTAGCTAGTGAGATCCACATATCAAGAGAATAATCTCATTCTCTGTAAGGACAAAAGAACTGGCTGAGTTAAGTTATGATTATTATGCTAAAGCACTGATGGTAATCCAAATGCTTGTAAATGCTATTTATTTCACAGATTGGTTTATTGTTATAATTACCTGTGACAAATTTAGGGGAGATAGCAAGGGCTTCTGAATAGAAGACTTGATAATTCGAGAGCACTTAACTAGAAATTGAGTTAACATTGATAAAAGATCCTGTTGCATGGGTCACTTTATTCTCTTTTGCTAGTTACTAAGATACTTTGCTAGGTGTTCACATTAGAGCTATTGAGAAGTTGAGAAATATGTAGTCTGTGCACCTGGAGTGTTAGAAATTGCCATGAGATAGTTAAGGAATAAAAAATTAAAACAATATATATAAAAGGTAAAAAGTGTGAAATATTTGTCATTCAGATATTGCTTTTTACAATGTGAAATTGCTTTAATAGCAAGTTTGTAGAGGTGCACACATACACAGGTGTGCGCACACACACACACACACACACACACACACACACACTGTTGCAGGTAAGAAGCAATATACAGCTACCCAAGCAAATACATAGAGAAACTTACCTGAGGACATTTTTGTAGTTATTTTTTTCATAATAAAGCCTCTAGGTTGAGACATTGCTGCTTTTCAGCATGTATTTATGGTAACCTCTTTATGCCAGTCAGCTTAATACTCTCACTTTCAATTTATTTCCTGTCTTTGCAACCCAGATACCAACCTCCAATGCAGAAATCTGCTGAAATTCTCTAAAACTGTGTGTGATGTGAATATCTCTCTTGTCTCAGATGACAGCAATATCCTTTGAGAATCTGAATGTGTAGCGAAAAGCCAGCTTCTTTGTCTCTCCTTAGTTCTTTCTTATGAAATATTCTTCTTTTGGCCCCTTTCCAGTTTCTTTTGCTCTGAATTTTAGTTCCAGTTTTGAACTGCTGAATATATAAAAAAAATGATTGCAACAGCTATTAGTTATTTCAAGTCTTATCTTTCTTAAGCCAATTGTGGATATAACTTACTTGATCATGAACTTGTCAATTTGAATAGTTTTGATAGTTTCAGTTACTACACCTTAAGCAGCCAATGGAAATTAACATTAAAGCTGACAAATGATTAAATAAGATTTTGATTGTTTTAAAATACTTTCACACTAGGCACTTATGAAAGTTGGAAATTCACCCTGGGTCTGGCTTTATTTCCTATTTGACAGACCTAGGGGCTTTTCAGTTCTCAAGATATTAGCAAAAATGCATGGGTCTCTGGATAGAAAGGAGAGTACAAAGAATGACAGAGGTCAGAACAAAAGTACTGTTACACGTGGTTGCTTCCAACAGGCTTAATTTTCAGTGTCACACAACACTGCTCTTGATTTTAGGAAATGCATATGATGGCTTATTTGGATAAATGTATAGGTTATTAAATTTATTGATTTAAAATTTAAGTTTAAATATTATTGAAATAGTCCATTCCTTAATGCATCATTTTCCAAATCTATTGTTCCTCTAATTTCTTATCATACTCTTGTAAAAATAAGTATTTGATTAGAGTCACTGAAAAAAATCATATTGATTCTTTGGAATGTCCACTATCTAACTAGTTGCAATGGTCTTGGTTGGTTACATTGAGACATTTCAAGATTTTCCAGAAACTACATAGGAAAGCAGAGGTCAGTAGGTCTCAAAAAAATATTTAAATGGTTTTTTATTTTTATTTTTTTATTCTCTTTAATGGTTTGATCAATCTTGCAATCTTACATCTGGTAATCTGAGCAATTTCTTTGAAAATATTATGTAATATAACAAGCACTGTTAATTCCTATCATTTTGTTCTGAAACTCTGTATCATTTTTATTGGTTTTGCTTTACTTTGTTTTTGTCTATGCTGTTGGTATTTTGCTATTTTTCTTTTTATTATTCTCTTTAAAATAAAAATATTTAAATTTATGCCTTTTAAAATGATGCAGTAAAACTAATTATCTTTCCTTCCCTGAATGTAGATATGCAGACTACTACCTTGTATAATCACTCCCATTTTAATCTCAATGTCTAAGCTGCCATGTTATTTGAAGCAAGTAAAGCAATTTCATAGTTTATTTTGTGCATTGCCTAAATAATGTTCCACAGGTCGAATTATATAGATCATTGCCTAGAATTTGGTATATATATTTTTTTTCAAATGAAAATCTTTGGAATATGTGTCCTTGGGATTATTAGAAACTCACTGAGATTTTTCTCCATGCCAAAGGCCTTATTGCTCTACCTTTGTTGCTCTGCCACTTGGAGCATGTCAGAAACTGAATAGGCTGTGATCTGCCTTGCACAATACAGAGCAGACCATTTGTGTGAGTGAGATATCTGCAGCTTTGTGCAAGATTAAACACCCAGGTGCTGCCAGTTGTCAGCAGGTAGTGCATTAGAGCATAGTCTTTAGAGTATAATTTACATCACAATTCAGGTATAAATAGCTATTATTTTATGAATAGTTTGTCATGTAGTTCTTAAATTTACTTTTGCAACCCATATACATTAATCTCAAGCATTATTTCTTTTATCTTTCATTGAGAGGTTTCTTTCTTGTGAAATTATTTTACAGTGGCTCTAGGTTCACAGTAAAGTTGAAAGGGAATGACAACAATTTCCCATGTACACAGCACTGCCACACCCATGTAGCCCTCATTATCCCTGTGCCCCACTATAGTTGTGTGTACATACACAACTGATGAAATTGTATTGCTGGCTTGTTACCAGCCAAAGTGCACAGCTTACATAAAGCTTCATTCTTGATGTGTACACTCTCTGGAATTGGACAAATAGATAATGAAATGAAGGATCATTATGGTATCATGTAGTGCATTCTTCCTGCCCTAAAAATCCTGTGTTTTGTTTTCATTCCATTTTCCCTCCTCCCCAAATTCTTAACTATTTTTGCTGTTTCCATAGTTTTGCCTTTTGCTGAATGCTATGTAATTGGAATTATAACAGGATGTAACCTTTTCAGGCTGGCTTATTTCACTTCAAATTACACACTTACATTTTCTTCCTAACATGTAATGGCTTTATATTAGGCTTTTATCACCCTATTGTCTGTGTGCACCACACTTTCTTTGTCCATTCATCTGTCAAAAGAGTTTGGATGCCTCCATGTTTTGACAGTTATGAATAAAGCTGCTATAAATGTTTAAGTGCAGGTAATTTTGTGAACATAAGTTTTCCATACCTTTTGGTACATATGAAGAGTTTGATTGATGCCTATTATGGTGGAGATATATTTAGTTTTATTAATAGCTGCTGTACTAACTTTCCAGTTTACTTTGCAACAAAATGGAAGAGAGTTTGTCTTGCTTCACGTTTCCAGCACTGTGGGTTTTGCCATATGTACTTGTGTCTCAGTTTTCTTTTAATTTGTGTTCCCTTGATGATATATGGTGTGGAGCATGTTCCGTAGGTTTATTTGCCTAGGTGTCATTTTTATAATTTTTACTGAGGTTTTGTAAAGGTCTTAAGCTCAATTTTTATTTGTGCTCTTTCTATCTTAATGTTCAGGTTTAGGAATTGTTTTGGATACATTCTGGATAATAGTTTGTATCATGGGTTTTTTTTTTTTTTTTCTCTTTTCAAAAATTTCCGATCTGTGGCTTCTCTTTGTATTCTATTAAAAGCGTCTTTTGGAAAGGATAAAGTATTAAGTTAAGTCTTATTCATTAATTTTTATTTCATAGATCATGCCTTTGCTGTTCTTGCTAAAAACTCAGCACCATATTCAAAGTCATCTAGGCTTTCTTATGTTATTTTACAGGCATTTTATAGTTCTGTGTTTTATATGTAGGTATGTGACCAATTCGAAGTTAATTTTAGGGAAAGGTGAAAGTTCTGTGTCTAAATTCATTGCTTTTCATGTGTATGTATGATTGTTTCATTACAATTTATTGAAAGAATTATCCTTTCCTCACTGTATTACCATTATTCCTTTATCAAAATCAGTTGACTGTATTTATATGAGTCTATTTTAGGCTCTCTATTCTGTTTGATTGACAAAACTATCTATTCTTTCACCTATACTCTTACTGTCTTGGTCACTGTATTTTTATAAGAAGTCTTGAGGTCAGTTTTCAGTTCTCTAACTTTGCTCTTTTTCATTATTGAGATGGCTATTCTTAGTCTTTTACTATTTCATACAAACTTTGGGTCCAGGTTGTTGAAGTCACAGAATAAGGTACTGTATCATTGTGAGTTGTTGTCATGGTTTTCAATGATGCTGAATTAATCCATTCAAGAGCACAGGTTTAATTTCACTTGGGGTATCAAATTGTCAGAGTTGAGTTCCTATAGTTAACTAGTTTGAAAACAGTCAGAAGATCTACTTAGCAAAAGACTAGAGTGCTGTATTGGTTAGTGCTGTGTGCAGAGACAGAGACTATTGAATCAAGAGAATATTGAATATCAGAATATATAATTATGAAAGGGGATTTACTTCATTGCCTTAGAGGATCAAAGCTGGGATAGACCCAGAAAGCTGGAGGATCCAGTAGCTGGAAAGCTCAGAATGAGAAGTATCAGAAATGAGTGTGGTATGAGAATGAAAGCTTGAAAACACCCTGGAGTGGGGCTGGGGATTTAGCTCAGCGGCAAAGCGCCTGCCTTGCAAGCGCAAGGTCGTGAGTTCGGTTCCCGGTACCGGAGAACAAACCAAAAAATGAAGAAAAGAAAAAAAAAAAGAAAACACCCTGGAGAGTGGCTGAAGGTAGTCTAGGTTTAAAGTTTAAGAAGCTAGAATATGAGGTCCAGGGAGGACGCAGCAGCAAAAGACATTCCGCCTCAGGCAGAATGGAGCCTGCGGTGCAAGCCCTCTTCCTCTTCCTTCCCCTTTTCATTCCATCTGGGCTCTGAAAGGGTTGGATGTTGCACACATAATTAGGTGGGCTTTTCCCATTAGTTTATTGGCTGGCCCGTCTGCCAATCATCTCTGAAAACACCTCCTCAGACATATCCAGAAGTGTGTTTTATTCACCTCTTAGGTGTCTTGCAATCCAGAAGTTGGCAATCAAGAGTAATTAAATACCACAGTGTTTATAATATGTCAAGTATTCTGTATTACATTTCTGTTATGATTCACAGCAAAACAATATCAGATTTTATGAAATTGTATCCATACGTCTTGATATAACCGTAAAATAAATTGAACTAAACAAAGGGGAAGATGGTCTTTTAAGGGTAGCAAAAACTTTGCAGTGGATTTAATAGCATGTTAATTTTATTTATATCAAATGGACATAATAAGCATCAGGCAGATGTTATAAAAATAACAATTATGTTTTAGACTGAAATTGAAAGGTACAAATTTTCATATGGTTTGGAACCATGTTATCTGTGTTATTGCAATACTAAATCAGAGGCATTTACTATGTATGCATAGATTCTAGCATAGAAGCCAGAGAAAAAGAAAGAGTAATTTGCAAGCCAAAAAAGTTACAATTCAAGAACCCGGATGTGCTCCTCTGTGGGCATTCATAAAAATAGAGGCAAAGCGATGAGTACAAAGCCAATGTGATGAGAAACTTGTGACAACTGACTAGTTTTATGGAAATTATTCAAAAAGTGTGTTTTATAAATTATAATTTAAGTTATCCCCTTTTTCTGCCCAATCGTATTCCAGATATTTGCCTGGAAATATCTGATCTGCACACGTATGTGAGTAAAACATATGATGATCCAATCTTATAAATTTTCAGTTTCTTCCTATTTCTGTATGGTAGTTTAGACAAAATTTGAAATAATCTATTCACTGGCAGAGTATTTAGAATAATCTCTACATTAGCAAAATGTTATATTCTGTTTTGCACACTTTTAGAAGTCTGGAGCATGATTACACATGGCAAGTAGGTTTGTGACGGGAAGCAGATCCAAGGTAGAATTCTGGAGCAAGGGTAAGGCTGTGCTTTCCATTTATTTTCTTCTTTTAAAATTTCAGTGTAGGTTATATTGACATGTTAAGTTTGTGAAAATACATTCAAAAACATCCTTCTTGATTTACGCATTTTGATCCAAATATGTTATATTTTAATAAAACTTTCAAAATCAAAAGCTAATAAAAAAGTATCTTGTTATTCTTATATTTTGCTACTAATTCAAATTACTGAATACTGGATATAATTAAAATTTTGTACTTTATTTGAAAGTTTTCTTTCTGATTAAATTTATCAATTAACATTAAATAAGATCACAAAAACTAAAATAATTTAAATCATGATTGAATAACTGTGTTCAAAAATCACTTAGAAATTTCAACAAAGAAAATTATTTTTAACTTTTTAAGTGTCTTACAAAATTCATGTAGTTATGAGTATTCATAGTGTTTCACAAATCGCCTGCTTTTCTTTCTTTCTTTTCTTTTTCTCTTTCTCTTTCTTTCATTCATTTGTTCTTTCTGTTGGTTCTGGAGATTAACAGAGTACATTGTGCATGTTACACAAGCTCTCTACCATGAGCAAAATCTCTAGCCAAAATGTTGCATTTTAAAGACTCTCTTTGAAATAATTGGTTTTCATTTTCTTTAAATATTCCAGTAATTATAATAGAATTCTACTGAGAGTTCTGCTTAAAGTTGGACAAATACATTCATGAGGACAATGATATAAGTAAGATCAAAAACATTCCTGTAGTGGGCCATGTGGTAATTTCAGTGTTTAAACTGATTGTGCTAGCTCAATTAGCTTTGGGATTCAGCACAGGATAAGTAAAGCCCACTTCTGAATTCCTGGATCAGTCTGGAAGGAAGATTGTCAGCACTACATCTGGTCCCCAGCCCCCTCTTCACTGATGTTGGGCCCTCCTCTGCTTCCAGGCTGCCATGAATTCAGCAGTTGTGCTCATCCACGCACTTCCGCCATGACGTTACTGCTTGGGAGCCAGCTGACTGAGGTCTGAATCCCTTGAAAACACGAGCCAGGAAAAGAAAGCTCTCTTCATTTATGTTCTGAGTATTGGAATTGTGTCTCAGGGATTGGAACGCTAATAAGCTAAATATTTTATTTTAAGCAAGGCAGACTGATTGCGTTTTAGCTATTTTACTAGGCCTCTCTACAAGAGCCATGGACGTTACATAATGTGTGTGGTTTATTCCAATAAAACATGATTACCAAAATTATCAATAGACTACATTTGATCCTTGGTTCTTCGTATGCCTTTGCTGAATATGCTGATATGGAAATGAATTGAATACTTTAGAACTTTTGGAATAAACCATTGCAATGACTATTAATTAGAGTAATATCTTGTCAGCTAAACGAGATAACTATCTGACTTAGTCTAGCATGATTATTTAGAATCATGTATTACTTAGAGTTAAGATTTGCCATTCTCTAGCATTAAGAAATCAACCAATAAGAAATGCTGATGAGGCTGTGGAGAAATAGAAACCCTTCTCCACTGCTGGTGGGAATGCAGACTGGTGAAACCACTGTGGAAATCAGTTTGGAGATTCCTCAAAAAACTAGGTCTAGAGGTCCCATTCCAC
>NW_004955488.1:3288706-3311317 GCF_000276665.1 Chinchilla lanigera | reverse complement strand
AAAAAAAAAGATTTGCCATTCTTAAGGAAAATGAAAGAAAATGAGAAATCCTCATATCCTTGGTTTCAAAAGTTAAGATAAATATCCCAAAAGAAGATAACATTAGACCCATAAATCCCACAAAAAAAACTAAAAGTAACCTATAAATTTTAGATATGGTTTTTGCTGCTTACTTGTGTGGTTTTATCTCAGAATAATAAAAATAACACAACAAAATACCCGTTTTTGAATAAGGGTAAATCAGTTTCAGGGAGGATATGTGCCTTTTCCATTCATGGCTATTGTTACCATTTAGTTGAATAATCAACTTACAATGAAGTAAGACTCGTACTCTTGCTCATTTACTCTAACAATCTTGTTTAGTTGGTAGAGAGAAATACTGCGAAGATTAATAAGGTTGACTCTTCAATAGTACAATAAGAGATAGAAATAAAGAACTAAAACACAAATGTGAATATGTCCTGATAAATTTGTGGATACAAGAGAGAATTTGAGAAAATTCTAGAAAAAAACCTAGTTTTATTT
This sequence comes from Chinchilla lanigera, assembly GCF_000276665.1. Taxonomy (NCBI): domain Eukaryota; kingdom Metazoa; phylum Chordata; class Mammalia; order Rodentia; family Chinchillidae; genus Chinchilla; species Chinchilla lanigera. The sequence goes on along the minus strand of NW_004955488.1, from coordinate 3,310,792 downwards.
ATCAACTAGATATAAGAAAAATATTTTGGCTTTGACCACTTGGCAGATTTCTCTGAGCATCACTGGGGCAGTGTGTTGTTTGTGTACTGACTCTCCCAAGAGTTGCTGGGGCAAGTATTATTTCAGCCAGTTGATTCCTGTACTGGAAAACTTTGGTAAAATTGAGATTTTCGTATTTCCTATTTTATGATTTTATAAAAATAAGTGAAAAAATATTTCACTTCATTGTCAATTATATACCTTGCAAATGTCATCTCTAAACTTCTGTGAGTTTGCCCATTATTTTATTGTGCTTTACTATACAGAAGCTTGTAATGTTAATATGGTTATATGCACATGGACACATATGTAAATGTGTATAAGAAATAGTGAAATTTTAGAAAAACTTAAGCCACTGTAATAGCTAATAAAAATATGTCTAATCCACTCAGTTTAAAAATCCCAAAGACTTCTCAGAAACTAAATTTATATTTTAGATATGATAAAAATTAATTAATAATTAATATAAGTCTTGGTACTTAATAATTTACCAGCACTTCATAATATACATTTTTATTGACCTTTTAAGGAAATTAAGAATTTACTGTCTATTTTCAGTGTTCCTTTCCTTTTCCTTGTTTTATTATTTTTTCACATCTGCTTAATATGTGGGCTAATAGACATTTTCCCTAATGGGATGTATTTTTTTATTATAAAAAGATCTCGTTTTTATAAAACTGATGCCCATGTTCAAGAGCTCAGTACAGACCTGAAGAGTGTCCTAGTGCTGTGTCTCCCAGTGGGCTACACACACGGGGATCTGAGGCAGAGGTGACATTGCTATCCCTCATGATTTTTCTTCTTCTCTTTCTTTTCTTTTTTTCTGCACACCATCTTTTCCTAGAATAAAAGCCTCTCTCTATGCTTTCTTTTCTTTCTTAGACGTATGGAGAGCTTCCAAGAATATGGGTTACTTTCTCCAGTGACACTCAGGAAAGGTTTAGAAATGAGTATACAATTAAAAATGTTTTATTATAGGTACAAATGAAAATTACTCTCAGTGGCCACTTTTGTTTGATCTTTCAAGTATCTTGAGTTTGGATTTCCTACATTTGCAAATCAGCTATGATAGGATCATAGATTTTCTTAATGATTAATTGAGATATGAAAAATAGATATTTGGTCTGTGTGGAGCATGGAATTAATCCACGTAGTTGGTCAAAGAAATGTGTTATGAAGTTGATATTCATGCCAATCAGTTTCTTAGCTGAGGATAGTTTAAACTTTATGTCAGGGGCTGGAACTATAGCTCTGTGGTAGGATGCTTTCCCAGTATATGGATGGGTGCAATTCCCTGTCTCTCTCAGTCTCTTTCTCTTTCTCTTTGTCTCTATCTCTGTCTCCTTCTCTCTCTCTCTCTCTCTCTATATATATATATATCTAATGGTTTAATTGCAATTTGAATGATTTGCTTTTGATGGATGGGTAGAGTAATGATGTATATAAAGTATGTTATGCTATTTGTACCATATTTTACTTTGACGAATACAACTGTCTAGTATATTATGTCAAGGTGAGAATGTCAACGCTGGGTCATCTTCAGAGTGCAACAGTTACGTCAGTAATGAGATCAGTGACCAACAGCAGCGCCTCACATGCGGCAGCTGTAAATTTCTCAAGCCTTGGAGTTCCATTCATTTTTGTCTGGACATGAGGAAAGCCCTGATAATACAGAGTTCCCTTGTCACTTCCATTTCAATCACAGCAGCTCAGGCTCATCTGCAGTTATATATAACTCTTTCCACTGAAGGCTTCTACTTAAAATATTTTAAAACATTGACTATTATAATAGTCTGATTATGAATATTAATCATACAGTCATTATCATGTTTCTCATATTATTATTATTATTTGTAGGATGAATGAGAGAAGTACTAACAACTTCTACTGTAGTAAGAGCGCTCACTAAAGACCTGAAGAGTTTTCTAGTGCTATGTCTCCCAATGGGCTGCACATACCAGTATCTGAGGCAGAGGTGACATCCCTATTCCTCCTAAAATTAGAAGCATGATGTTTTTTCTCTAGTTGCTCTTTCTTGCCATCTTCCTTTTAAAAAAATTATTACTGAGATATCCATTAAGTTTGGCCTGTTTTACTGAATTTATTGTATAATGTGATACCATACTGAATGAGAATTCCACAGAGATTGGTTTACCAAGTCTTCTCTACATTGCATATTTCAATGATTCTACTGGTCAATTTTTATAGACATTTTAAAAGGCAGTTAATAGAACTGAACGATTGCTTCGATAGATGAATGTAAATAAAACACTTAAATAGGTAGGAAGTACAGACAAAGAAAGACAGTTTCAGTATGATTTTAGTTTTTCTTCTTTCAAATAGAAAAAGCTCTTATTTTATAGTGATTTGCCATCTTGTGTATATATAACTATGACAGTGTAAATGTTCCTCCCTGAAATACAGAAATCTAAAATGAAACCTTTATGCAGACCCCTCTTCCAAGTAAGAGTAATAATGAACAAAATGACTTAGTTTATAAATAATGACCAGTGATATTATTTTCCTGAGTAAGAGTACACATATGTGTTTGGAGGGTAAGCACAAACACATTTTATTTATTTCTTTCACTCTTACACAATTCCTATCTATGCTTTTGTGACATTTTAATAGCATGTCAGTTAACTGACACTCATAGCTTTTAGAATGCCATTTCTAAATAATAATTTAATAATTTCCCAACAAATTTACATATAAACTGTAGTGCAGAAGAATGACAAACCACCTGAGACAGAAATTCCTGTCCTACTTTACTCACATTTTAGAGCAAGGACATTGATTTTTGTCAGGAGCCCTGAACTTCCAAAGGATTCATAAAATCATGAAAATGTTTTGGATTGTGTAAGTTAAATGGTTTCCTAAAAATCATTGAAAGATGAGCTGTATTGAGTTGTATAAAACTTAAAGACCAGAGATAGATAGACAGAGGACACGGTGGTACTAGAATTTAATTTTCTTCTTTATTGGAACTGAAACTTATTCTCAATATTGATGATGGAGGAGGAAACACTAAACAGTCATTGCAAATCGGGAAGCAGAAAATTATGGAGCTAATTTGCTGTCTTTGGAAGACTCTTCAAATTACTTAAAATCTACATAGCAAAGGTAATCAGATGCCAAATATAAATTAAATTCTACTATTATTTTAACTCAGCTCAATAAGAGACATATAATTTGATATTAGAAAGATATAGCTTGATATAGACTATCAAGCTATAATAGTCTTGATACTCAATAAAAGTTGTCCTTATAATCTTCATCTGTATTCAAAATAACTCATGAGACATGTCAACAAATTCACGTACCTGTGGACTTGAGGACAAAGTGTCAATGGTACTTTATCACAGGTACACACTTCACAAAATTTACATATAGGTCCGCAGGCACACGTAGAGGGAAGAAGGGATGATTTTGAAACGTTTGGGGAAATAAAATACTTAAAAAGCTTATACTGATACCTGTATTTATAGTAACCCTGATGTTCTACACTGTAAAATACAGAGGAAAGCCTAAATTGCCTTTTAAAGTGTTTAGTAGAATAGAAATCATCTTGAAGAACAGACTAAGAATAATGTAAAGATAAAAGCAATGCTTCTGAAAAGAAAAATCAGGTGTACTCAATACCTGCTATTATGGTAATATATAATAAAGGAGGCTTTTGGAAAGCTAAACTATATGGCTGCACTATCTATACATAATAATTTGAGGATAGATTTCTTTTGTAATGTGCTATGTGGAAAATAAACACTTTCCTCATGTATGTGAGAAACTACTTATGGCAACATTTATGCATTTTCTTCTAATTCAAGGACTACCTCATGACCAGTGTAATATCTGGAGAAAAATAATATCTATTTTTCTCATATATATATGTTTCTCTCTAATATATACACACATATACACATACGTGTGTGTGTATATATATATATATATATATATATATATATAATTTCCTTCTCTCTAAACTGAAAATACTATGAGTACAATATGTTTTTTGGGCTATTCTGGTTTTCAGTCTTTATATATGGTAATTAACTTTATAAGGTCTTATAAGTTAAATAAATGAATCTGATGCTAGAAAAATAAAAGGGGATGAAGGGAGGGGGGAAAAACAATTGAAATGTGTTGTACATGTGTATAAATTTCCTATAGCAAATATGATCATTATTTACTGCAAACATCTCTTCTAATAAAAGTAAAGGAAAAGAGAAAATACTATTCAGTACATGGTAAACAAAATATAAGGTTCTAAAGTATTTTCATCTTGTGCCAAATGGAAGTTACAATTATAGAATAAATATAAGCTGTCATATCATAGTTAGCCAATGAAGTTACTGTAAGTCAAAAATAGAAACTCATGTGTACCTATGTGAGGTGCTTAGTGGAGAACTTCGAACACAACAATAATTTACTACATTCTGTATGATTTTTCTGGCTAATGTTTCCTCATTAACATCCAGATTTTTCATAATATGGAATTCTTGCGTGTGTTGTATGTATGCGTTTTGTGACAATATTTCTGAGTCCAATTTTCATCTGGAAGTTGCCCTATTGAAAGGGGAACTATATGTACATTTGTGCTTTGTAGAGCAACTGCTGCATAGGAAGGGTGTGGCTTGTTCCTGTGTTTCTCCTAGAGGCTTGTCCTGAGAAACAGAACCAAGACATAACTCCTGGTCCAGAAGAGTGCCACCGGACTTGACCAGAAGGAGGCAGGAGCAGAGCAAGGAAAGAGCTCTCTGATCAGGAGGAATCTCATCCTGCACAGCTGTGGGGAAGGCTTTGGGGGAAATGAAGGCATTTACACCAAAAGCACATTGGGGGAGTATGGAGACGCCTGGCTGTATTCCACTAACTCACTCAAGACTCCCGTTTCCCCAGGTCCTTTGAGACACATTTACCTCTGTGAATGGGATTCTTCACTATAGATTGGCAAAACTGAGACATCAAACTATGTCTTTTTAATGCCTATCCTGGAAGGAGGGGTGAAGTGAACCATTATGTGGAAGGGTGATTTATACCTTAGATTTCAGTGAAAAATGTGAGTCATAATTGTATGACCAGTGTTTATTTTGGAAAAAGAGTCAGAGATTCAGTGAAATTTCATTGAATTACTTTGAAAATCTTTGTTTACTGAGCCCTTACTTTATGTTGCCTACTTACTGCAGTAATAGTTCATTTGACCTGCATGAGTGCTCTCATTTTAATCGTGCAAGCATTCACAGAAAGTATTTGCCAAGCCACAATTTATGCCCACTAACATGCCCTCACAACCCACAAGTTCAACCCCTAGGCTTATGCTCTTACATTATTTTCTCTATTATGTGGTACACAATACGGCTAGTGCCAGGGACAGAGGCATAGTCAGCAGGATTCTTGGCTTCCAGGAGAATATATATAAACATATTTATGGGCATCCAGAATTCAGTGGTGATTACAGTAAGGGTATGATTGGTATTATCAGCTGTTAAAGAAAAATGTATGATCTAAAACAGGATCTGTAAATGTTATTTGAGATTGTGATATAGAGGACAAAAAGTAAAAGACTTTTTGACAGAATCAGGCAGAGAAATTAGTAAAGACATTTCAGCCAGAAAGCCTTGGGGTAACATAACTGACCATTCATCTCTGTTTGTCAGGAAAGTTCCACTTTGTGCCTGGTGTCCTGTTACAATTATTAATACCACGCGCTATAGCTCTCAGAAGTGTCCTAGTTGGGGTAATGCATTATACGCCCATGTTACTTAAGGGCAGGGATGCAGAGTTGTGAGCAAACAGCATATTTTGGGAAATGCCAGCAACTTATGCTGACTAGAATTCAGGATGAGAAATGGGAATTGTGAAAGGTTAGAGGGTTTGGAAATAGAGCAGTAAGGGTCTGGCTCTTCTGGCTCGAGGGCCTTACGGTTCATTTTAAAGGTGATGGAATGTCACTAAAAGATTTTAAGCAAGAGATAGAGTAGGTTTAATTGTACTTTGAAAACTGCTCTCGCGTTAGGGAGAATGTGTGCTTATTTTGCAAGATTAAAGACAGAAAACTTCTTTCAACACATATTTTTCATATCCCTACTAGGTCCTTAGCACATATCAGTTAATAAATGATGTAAAATCCCTACTCACAGTGTACTTTCTTTCTTATTAACGCTAAAGGTCATGCAAAAGTAAATGCATAGCCCAGAAAGAGGGGTCAGAGTTCAGTGGCAGTTTAACATAGAATGATCAGGGAAAAACTCCAGTTTCAGGTTTTAGCAAAGATCAGGGGAAAGGAAGTCAGCCATTAGGATATCTGAGAGTCACAGCAGCTGGAGGGATGAGCTGGTTTATGGACCCAGGAAGGTCAAGGTCATAGCTGGTGGACTTGGGACCGGAAGAAGGGGAGGAAAGGATGCAGAGAAGCACGGGTGAGCTCTGAGGGCATTTCAGGATATTTTGAGAATTTGAGTTTTAGTGCAAGTGACATGGGAAACCATTGTAAATGACGACATGGATGCCATCACTCTCATTGGGGCTGCAGAGTTACTGTTTTAAAAACAAACTGTAGGAAGCAGAACAGTCCTAGAAAGACCAGTTAGAGCAGTATTAGAGAAATCTTGATCAGAGATAGTGTTCTGTGAGCACATGTATATCAGGTAAACAGAGAAGGTGTAAGACATAGATGTGTAAGACTATAATCAGATGGGTAAAATTGAAGCCAAAAATATAAAGTAAAAGAAAGACACATTATAAGGTATAAGGCTGTATTTTATAACAGATAGAAAATAATTTTGAAGATTTATGAACCATAAAAAATCCTTTCTCTGAACAACTGGTACAAGAAATACAGAGAAAAATTGGCAGAATATGTTAAAAATAGATTTTAATTACTCTCAGTTCAAGACATGCTGAATACACAAACATTGTTAAATGTATTAGGAGAAGCACTTCAACTGCCCCTCAGATACAAAGACATTAAAGTTGATAATTACCTTTCTTTTGTGAAACAGAATTTTATCAACAGAAAGTCCAGAAAGAAGCAACAAACTGGGAAAATGTATTTATAATATAGATCATAAACAAAAGGATCCTACCAAAAGAAGTCTTCTGATTTGATGGCAAAAATGATAAAAGACAGGTGAATGTTATACAAAAGTTAACAAAAAAAGATCCAGAGTTGGCCTTTAAACATATATAAATATTCTGGCTACTGCTGATAAGAATAAAAGAAAAATGGAAGCTATGCTGAGATTTTGCTTATCATCTACCACAGTGGTAAAAATGTACTGATGACAGATGCAGGGTACAATCACGTTCCACAACCCATTTCCACATTTAAATGTACTTTCTACATTCAAAGCTTCCTAATTGAAAGGGAAAGCCTAGAAGGAGGACTCAATAGTGATACCTGAGGACAATAATTGAAATAATGATGAAGATAATGATACCTCTATTATATAATAATTATATACCTGGAATTTGCTAAGAAAGGAAATCGGGAGTATATCACACACGCAGAAATGGTAACTGTGTGAGGTGATGATAGGTTAATTAGCTTGATTGTGGTAATCACAATGTACATGTATTTCAGAGCACCGTGTTGAAAAGAATCATGTTATGTACCTTAAATGTATATAATTTCTTTTTGTCTATTAGTGAAGTGAGGAGAAAGAAAAGAATGCACAGTAAGTGCTCGCTGGGGAGGGAATCTCACCAAGGAAGGAGTAAAGAGTAGCAACCCCCTTCATTTCTTTGATTTCAGCAGCAACAGCAGTAGTGAACTCTTTGCAAGGAAGCTCGTTTCAAACTTACAGAGTGACACGCAGGACACACAGTGACACACAGCTATGCTTTCTGTCTCCGGAGCTTCTCCACTGCCTGGGGAGCCACATGTGCTGCAGCCTCAGAAAGCAGAGTGAGGGCTCCTGGGGCGCCCTCACCCTGTGGGAGACTGGGGCAAGGATGAATTAGTCTGTCAAGCAGACAACCCTGCAAAGCCTGTCTTGCACTTCAGGATGCGCAGGCAAAGTCCTGCCTGTTTCCCACAGCAATGACATGCTCTGGAACACGCACTTTTGTACTGACTTCCATGCTCCGTGACTTACTTTTCTTTCTCTCTCACCTTGGGTTCTATCCCTTGCCACATAGATGACTGTAACTACAGCCTTGCTTCCGGCAAGGTTGGAGAAACCCTTACACCTCATTTTTAAATAAACTGACTTCTAAATGTCTCTTTTTTTTTCCTTTTGGAAAACCATTTTTCTTTGGTTAGAATATAAAGAAATTATATTACATTTTAAAAATTTTGTCCACTTTCCTCAGAACCTTATGGACATTTCAAAGGGATTTTGGTTTCATTTGCTGGGGTCAAACACATTCCTTGCTTATGGTAAAAAGGAGTGTATCATCTTCAACTATAATTTCTCCTAGTCATTCTTTAACTAGTAATTACTTTTAATGTTTATTCATTTTGTTTTAAAATTCTTAAGCTGTTACTGTATCAGTTACAAAATATGTGAAACATTCATTGTCTTCATTTCAACAGTGGGTAATTGTGAAATGTCCGTTACCTATTTTTACTCAGCAACTCTTTCTTCTTTCTTTCTTCTTTCTTTCTTTCTTTCTTTCTTTCTTTCTTTCTTTCTTTCTTTCTTTCTTTCTTTCTTTCTTTCTTTCTTTCTTTTGTCTTTCTTTTTTTCATTCATTCTTTTTTCTTTCTTTCTTTCTTTTTCTTTCTTTCTTTCATCCTTCCTCTATCCATCCCTCCCTCTCTTCCTTCTTTCCTTCCTTCCTTTCTTCTTTCTGCCCTCCCTTCTTCTTTCCTTCCTTCCTTTCTTCCTTCCTTGTTTTCTTTCTTTTTTTATCTTCTTAAGCCCTTCCTCCCTCCCCTCCTTCCCTCCCTTCTTGTTTTCTTTTCTGGACAGTACGAGGCAATTGAACCCAGGGAATAGCTCCTCCTTGTAACTCAGGATTGAAAATTTTAGAAACAACATTCTCAAACTCTTTTAGCATCATGAGCCTGCTTTAGATTCTACTACCAACTTCTTTTTAGATTTGGAAGGCAGCAGCTGAGCAGAAATTAGGGTGCCACTACCCCAGAGCCAGATGTACACTTGTGGCACAAGGTAGACAGGAAGTGATGCTACTGGTTCTCGGGAGTCCTCCTGTAAACCAGCTATTTTGATGCTTTAGGACCTGAGATCAGTTACAGTGGCCTTTCTATCATTCTCACACTTCTTTGCTCCTGGAAAGCCGGTAGCTCTTTGTTCTCATGTTTGGTTTCCAAAGCTTTTCATGTTATAGTTTTGCAACTTCCCTCATGAAATCACTTCTATTTTAAATACTAGACCATACTTGACTTTTCCAAATCATTCTTGATTATTAGCAAACTGTTGTAAGTAAGTGTGGATGTTTGGATTATGTTCTCTGCTTTGTTTTGGTCACTAGTGATGGAATCATCTTACTTGTACCAGATTTGAATTTATCACTCAAGTTTAATAATCTTTTATTTCATTCCTCAGGCTCTTCTGTAGCTAAGGTACCTGAAAACTACTGCCTGTAGATGCCAAGTGGCCATGCTCCTCTGTTTGCATATTATCTATGGCTAAATTTTAATTTCAATAGGAGAACTGCATAGTTACAATGGAGGTAGGATGAGCTTCAAACTGAAAATATTTGCAACCTGAATCTTCACAGCAAAAATATTCTGACCTCTGTTCTAGACAAATTAATTTTGTTAATATATTGTACATTATGCAGTATAAACGATGGATTTATTGTTGCATTGCATACTATCTCCTCCTCTCTCTGCTTCTAACTAGTGGTAAGAATATGTATTATAAGATTTGATCTCTTAAAATTATTGTTGACCATAGGCACAGTGATATAGTGAAGATCTTTAGAGTACTGCCTTAATTACTTTTCATCCCTGGGACACAATGTCCAACACCCATAACTTAAAGGAGGAAAGATGTGTTTTGGCTCACTTGTAGAGGTTTCAGTGAGTACGAGGCTGGCTCCCAGGCAGGGTGGCATGGCAGAAGGGCTTTGCAGAGAAGGCTTGCTCATGGCCTGGCAGCAGGAAGCAGAGGGATCAAGGAGGAAGGAGGGAGATGACCCCTCAAGGCCACGCCCCCAGGGACCCGCCTTTTCCACCAGGTTTCACCTCTCAACATTTCATTTAGCTAAACGCTCATCAATGGAACAATCCCCTGATGAGTATCACACTCCCATTATCCAATCATCTCCAAGAGCCTCGTCTATGAGTGCATGAAGCATTTCAGGGGTCGGGGGCATCTAGACATAAACCATACAAGCACTTTCATTTGGCTTCATAGATTATGCCTATGGATTAGTTTCCTCTTCTCTTAACCCCTGATAACCACCATCCATCTATTCATTTGGTGAATTTGACTATGTTAGATATCTTATATAAGTGGGCTCATACAGTATTTTTAATATATATAATTTTATTGCAAATTTTAAAAAGCACACAAAAGGCAACATCCTAAAAAATCCAAAACTTACTACTGGTACCAGTTACTGCAGATTTTCTGTGCTACTATGCACATGAAAGAAATAATTAAATATTGAGGAACACTCAATATCAGAAAATTTTAACTCAGCTGTATGTAGCAGCCCCTCAAAAAGTTATACCTGAAGTTGTTAGAAAGTCTTTTCTCTAAAATAATTTATTAACTATTCAAATATCTGTACAATTTTTATGTGGAAGCTCGTGTTATGCTGCATGATGTCCTAATCTTCACTCATACTTTGCATATTACAGATTTTCTTTTCTAATTCTGAATAATATCTCATTTTCTTACCCATACATCTGCTGATTGACACTTAAGTTGTTTGGACACCTTGGCTATATTGCAAATAATGCTGCAGAGAGATATGATTATGTTATTATACTATATATTATTAAGAATGTTGATAATATTTCTTTGAGCCTCAGTTTCAAATTTTTTGGATAAGTAGAAGTGAGGGCCTACAGTATTTCTTTTTATATTTTTGAAGAACTTCCATACTATTTTGCATCTATGTAAATGGTATGTAAAGATTTTTATTTCCCCTCACTCCCTCATCCTTGCAAACATTTTGGTTACATGTCCATCCTGACAGGTATCCTGAGTTAATATCACATTGGGGTTTGCACTTTCCTGACAACTAGTAATGCTGATCTTTTTTGTACACTTTTTGACCATTTTTATGTCTTCCTTGGAAAATGCCTATTCAAGTTCTTAGACAAGTTTTGAATTATTAGTTACTTTTCTCTATTTAGTTGTAAAACACACATACATTGAAGATTATTAATCTGATTATCAACTAAGTAATTTACAAGTACTTTTTGCACAAATTTATGTTCATCCAGTTTGTTCCACTGAAGCTTTTTAGTCTGATATGTTTTCATTTATTTTTATTTTTGTTACCTGTGCTTTTGCTTTCACATCCATGAAGTAATTGCAAGTTCAGATTGATGAATCTTTCCCTCATGTTTTTTCCTGGAGTGTAAGATTTTTAAGACTGATGTTTCCATTTCACATGTTATTTGATTTTTTTGTGCCTGGTGTAAGGTAGGGTTCCACTTTCATTCTTCTGCATGTAGATATCAAGTTGTTCCAGCATCACTTATTGGTGAGAATATACTTTGTTGCCAATTTATAGACAGTGTATATGTGGATTTCTTTTATATGTTCTCTATTGTGTTTCATACATCTATGTACCTAAAATCAGACTGAAAAAGAAAAAAAGAGCTGGAAGCATTGAAAGTCATGATTTCAAAATGTTTTACAAATTGAGTTATGGAAACTTTATGATGCTAGCCTGGAGACAGACATACAGACCAGTGGACAGAATGACAGCCTAGGAATAACTATACTAAAAAATTCAAGTGGAAAATTTAGTGATGGGAAATTCCTGCTATCTTAAAGGCTGTAGAAATTTAACACAGCATTTATTAGGAATGGTGAATTAAGTCCAGAAGGAAGAAACCTTTGAAAGTGAAGTCTGAAGAAGTTCTCATATAAATAATGATGATATTAAGTTTGTCAGAAGTGCAAGGCCTTATGCTAAAGCACTTTCCAAGTGTGAGGTTATGCAATCCTCACATTGCTATGACACAATTGCTATTTCACCAAGGAAATAAGAAGAGAAAATGATTATGTTTCCTAGTGTCATGTGCCAATCACCTCAAATCAAACCCAAGTCAGACCCGAACTCTTCAGTGAAACTATTATTCACTGTTAAAATACTTACTACAATGAATAACCAATGATTTTATGGGACAGATTTCTACCTTACTGCTTGACATTTTGTAACATTTCACACAGAATCGGAAAATAAAGTTTAGTTACTCATCACTATCAGTCATGCTCCTGGCAGGAATTAAACTTTCTGTGTAGCGATAGTGGCTCCAACCCATACTGTCATCCTGTTTCTAAAAATGCAGGCTGGGTGTGATCCCAAAAAGCAACACCCAAGAGTATATAAATTTTCCACCCTAATGTGGGCTTGGCTAGAATTCTCCTTTCACTAGCCTCCAAGCATTGCAGGTCAGGCTGATAATGTGAGGTGAATGCATGTATCTAATTAGAAAAATGCCACCAATCTGGACAACATGAATCACAAGCACTATTTTTACATCTCGGATTCTAGCTATATGTGGTGAGTAGAGTGAAATTTTTCTAAGCCAATAATAATTCCACAAAATTCTCCCTGAAAGTGAAAGACTAATTGCTACACATGATAGCCAAGATTCTTTAACATAAAAGTTCAGAAAACCAGGGAATAAGATTGCCTTAACTTCTTAGCTGGAAAGGATTCCTTCCGGGGACCTCAGTATTTAACTTGGGGGTGTATCAGTTGTGAAGTAAGCAGGACAACCTGTAGATAGAGTGCCCCACACTTTGAGAATACGCACATAAACTTACTACCTTTCCTAAATTTATCACCTTCTCAGTATATGAAGACATTAGGAATGCCACTTGAATGCAGGTATATTAATCCCAAATTTAGTAACCTTCAAGAGAGCTCCTGTGATATATTAAATGCACACCAGTATACATAGTTTCAAGAAATGTTTCTATGTTCATATATCAAGTGATGTTTTAGACAGTTGAATGAGTGAGAAAGTTATAGAAATGTTTGGAAAGTGTGACTAGAAGGAATTATTTTCAGATATCTAATCAATGAATAAAGTACTTATAATAAATTTCAGTTAGCTGAAAAATCTATTTTCTGGAAGTACTTAATTTTTACTGAAGCACATGCATAGGGTGTATGAATTCACCCTATAGAGAATAGACAGTTTGGGCACATAATTTAAATTACAAAACTTGTTTTTATTATCCAAGAACATTGTTTTTGAAAGGAATTTGGATTTGTGCTCCTGACAATTACAGAAATTCTTTCTTGTGGTATGATTATCAAGTTGCCAGTATCCAGGGCCATAAAGTCTCACTTTGTGTAAGAGCTAGAATAATGGCTTTTTTTTTATAACCAGAAACCCCTACCATATTCTATTAATTAAGGTGTGGGGAAGATGCACACTTAATTTGCTCCTATTAGAATCATGAACAGCATAGGAAAAATGTCAAGTTACCAAAAGATAAATTTCATTTGATTGGGCAGACAGTCATTCATCTTAATTATTTTTGACACCTTCTGCATTATGTTATACGTGTCTCTTGAGAACAGAGAAAGCTCATTTCCTTTGAGAGCATTTTATTGAGAGTGACATGCCATTGTCATTGTCTGAAAATCCTAAAACCCTACCTGAAACATCTAGGAAAACAATGAAAACTCTAAAGTAAGTAAAACTCAGCTTTGCAAAGCAGCACACCTTGTCGAATAGTTACTAAAATGTTATTCATAAGTGCATGTGAAATGCAAAATTGCATTCAACAACATTTTCTTGAGTACATGTGAAGTATAACTTGCCAATTGTAAAATTCAAAATAAAAATTTTATTTCCAAGTGAGGGGATTGAACGTGTGTTATGATTAAGACCTGACATGCAATGATCTTAACACAGGAGATAGTCAAGTGCCTCATATGATCATTCCTCAGTCTGCGACTGCATAAGCTATTAGAATTACACATGAGTAGGTAGTGTTACCATCACAGCTGTTTATTTTAAGGTCCCTGTCAATGCGATTATAGAGAAACACATGATTAATGGAAAGCAATTGTGAATAGATAAAGGGTTACCATTTTCATTAGTGACCTGAGTAAGTTAACTTTGCAAATCATCAGAAGATGCATGGGAAAGGTTGAAGGACAATAGGATCAGCTGTGAAATGGCACTTGGAAATTGGAAGAGTCATCTGAAGCAAGGACATGGAGGGAGGGAGTTGAAAAATAAACAGAGTTTGATATTTTCTCGGAGCTAGCCAAAAGATATTAGAAATAGAAGCTGGGAAAGAAGTCAGATATACGTGAGCATTTTATACATAAATTGAGGAAGCTGTAAAAGGGGACTGTGATAGATTGCAAGGAAAGGAGCTATGAGAACAATACTGAGGTGTTCTTGAGATCAGTACAAGAAATTTAAAGGTTGTTTTCTTATTCCTCTTCTTTCTTCTATTTCACCCTATCCTGTATAATTTTTCTAGTTCAGGTTTTGATTGTCCTGTACCTTGCTACTTTCTTGTCAGTTAGTGTGTGTTTGGGGGAGTTTCTTTTTCTTAATTCACATGCTTTAAACCAGGACTAACAATCCCCAAATATACTTCATTTTACTATAGGTGCTTTTGAAGCCTGTAAAGTCTGTTGGTTTCCTACTAATGTGACCATATCCATGATTTGGGCTTCATCTCAGCACTTCTCATTCGTGCTTTCAAATTTTTGATGTTTGCACATTACCTAGGCAACCATGTAACATGGTCTACCAACAAATGCTGGTGACCAAGTGACCTGTACATCTTCCTTACTTCTTGCTGCTGAATTTGAATTTCTTTTACCGCTAAGCCTTAGCAGAATGCGACGGCCTTTCCTTGCCCAACGCTACCGGCCCTCACCCTGCAAGAATAAGCTTCAGTTTTGCTTCTCTCAGAAATACCACTTCAGGGGCTGGGGATTTAGCTCAGTGGCACAGCACCTGCCTGGCAAGTGCAAGGTCATGAGTTTGATTCCCAGTACTGGAAAAAAACAAAACCAAAAAAAAAAAAAGAAATACCACTTCAATCAATCCAGGCTCTACTTAGGGTTACTAAATTGTTGAAATGGAAGAAACTTTGAGGAATGCTCAGCAACAATTTTACCCTTAGAGACAAATAGGTGTGAAACCCAAGTTTCAAATGAGTGAAACCCGTCAAGTTAGAGGAAGATTGCCATTCCTCTTCATAATTTCTGATGATTTTCACTTCTTAATTAGTAAAGGAGACTACAAAGTCTTTAATGCAAACCCAGAAATTAGATTCAAATTTGTGCTTGAAACCCAAATCTAATGATTGGGTTGTGTGATATTCTAAAAAATTAACTGTTAGTTTTTATCATTATTTTTATACTATATTTTGTTTTTTGTGGTACTTGAGCCAAGGGCCTTGTAAACACTTGAGAAATGGGTAGACCCACATTTTGCAAGCATTTACATAAAATCATTTAAAAAAGAGTGAATTTTCACCATTTTCTGACTGTTCTATATGAACTAATATTATTATAGCTACCTAGGGATAACATGGCAGAGGTGCTACTAAGGTGATATTGATTAACCCTGTCATAGAGAATTTTTGTGACTAATTTCATAAAGTGCCTCTTTGAGCAATTCTCTGTTATGGATTACATTGTGAAAGTGGATTTGAGCATGGGATAAATTACAGGAACACTTAATATTTAAGTAGTTTCTAATTCCATAGCCAACTTTGCATCAGAAGATTAACAAAATACCCCAGAGGAATACTTTGTAGGGAAAATAAAGGTATCAGTTGATCTGTTAAAAACATTTGCAAATGTATAATTCTATGTGGAGAAATGGCATTAGTGCACCGTTAAGAGTATAGAAAGTAAGTCCTCTTATTCTGGCATGTGGATGTGGCTACACAGATTTCAGACAAGACTGCAGCTGGTCCTGCAAACTCACTGCAAACACACCAGGTTTTCTGTAAGTGTGGACATTGAGTTGAAATTCCTACATTTCAAATCAAAGTCTAAGCCAAAATCATGTTAAGTATTGTTTCCTAATGTTATGGAGCATAAAAGACACTTGTTAACTTAAAGCAACTTTTGTTGCCTTCTTGCAAATATTTTGCCATTTCGTACAAAATAAACATTTCCCTGCAATCAAGAATACATGGGGGCTGGGGATTTAGCTCAGCGGCAAAAGTGCCTGCCTGGCAAGTGCAAGGTCGTGAGTTCGGTTACTGGTACCGGAGAAAAACCGAAAAACCAAAAAACAAACAAACAAACAAGAATACATGAAATAGACATGACAGTCATGAAAGTCACATACTTTTTTTGTACAGCAATTGCTCCAAGGTAATCTGAAAGCTAGAATATTTAAATAACAATGGTTGATGTTTATGTTTCTCCCTAGTGGTATTTTTTGCATCCAACTAGTTATAAGCCACATCTCTTCAGTTACATTCAATGTCTTTTGTAGTGTTTTGCAGATTTTATATCTTCTAAATATGTCTCTGTACTTTTAGTAATACAAGTGTAGGAGAATTGTCAATAAAGACATACGTGCATAATTAGAAAAAGATTGCAGCTTTCTGGAGTAATAGAGAAGAGAACAAACCCTCACGACTATATCAAGGACCTCTGTCTCTTTCTCAGGTACCCTGCCGTCAGCTCTGTATCCATGGTTTCTTACTGGAAGATGCTTGCTCTCCGTTAGTAGCCTGAGCCTTTTCTCTATCTGTGTGTGGTGCTTTGTCCTCTGCTCTCCAGCTAACAGTAATGGGTCTGGGCTTTACAAAGCTCCGTCCTTAAACCTTTCCCCAGAGGGCCCATTTGTCAAAATATTAATCATTTGTATTCTTCTTCTTTGGTTTCTTTCCAAATTCTTTTTATCATGACTCGGTTAGGGATGTCTAAACCCACTATGCTAATAAATATTTGACCATTGCTGGAGCAAAGAAGAAAATGTCCTTTGTGATTTATATAGCTACTACTTGCCTGAAATCTCTTTTGTTAAGGATTAGGGATAGTGGATAATTTGAATTCTTAAAGGTTGGTGGTAGGGGTCAAAATCAGTGTGCTTTTGTCAAGGCTGGAACAGTGAAAGTGTTTCAAATTTTAAGAGGGTATTACATAAAAGCACAGGATTAGCATGTAAAACATGAGGAAAACACATGCTAACACCAAGTGCCATGGAAGAAATTGAAGAATTTCTGATTCATTGTCATTGGTTAAGTCAGCTTGCTGTATACAATCAAACCACGTTAAACTCACTGCATGTCTAAGGCAGATTTTTTTATCATTGTTGTCCTTGCTGCAGAATACTTGGCCTTTCTTTAGTTATTAAACATAATTGATGAAAGTTATTTTTGGTGACTGTTCCAAACAGAACTACATGTTTCAGTTTTGCACTATATAAATACAATCATGAATTTCCAGCCTTCTCCCAAAGATCCATTCATCTTTATTTTGGTGCCAGGAATCAAACTCAGGACCTTGCGCTTGCCAGGCAGGCACTGTGCCACTGAGCTACATCCCCTGCCATCAATTCATCTTCAGACTTGCCCACAGAAGGATGTATTTTACCAATTTGCTACAACTAAAATTGCACCTCTTGTGTTGTGTACCATATGAAAAGGTTATGAAGTTGATAACTGTGTGTGTTTTACCCCAGCTCCTTAAACACTGTGGCAGCTCAATAAACAGTTGCAGAATTTGAAGGGAACAAGCCTCATGCTCCCTGGGCATCTAGTATTGGTGACCGCCATTGCAAAGCCATCGCCCGTGACACTTTGCTAAGTCTCCATGGATCACCTTCCTTTCTGACCCAAATCTCACTCTCTCTAAGCTTTGATTTATGTGCTTTGCACCCGTTAACTCATCTGATTTATTGAAATTGGTTCTGACCTCCCTTTTGATCCAGAACTTTCCAAATGCTGTCAGACCAATTATAGTTCTAAAATATAAAGATGATAGTGGCACTCACCCAGTTTAACACTTCCAGCATATTTGAACTTAGCAGGCGTCAGTGTGTGAGCACATAGCATTCCCCAGTTCTTTCCTGGGCTTCTGTTTCACTAGGTGATGTGCTTTGGCCATGTGAGAGTTTTTGTAGTGACTGCATGTCATTATGCTTTGAATCATACTGCTTTCCTAATCTAACATTCGAGGACCTATTTACCTTTGCTTTCTCTAATTGATGATATTGATTTCAATTAATATTGTTGTGCTTTTTGCAGCACCAGTTAACTCTTGATCATACATTTCTGCTTACACATTTTTATTTGTATGATTTTCATATTATGACATGGTCTTATATTCTAACAATAAGTTTTTGCACATTTTTGTGCTTCTGTCTACTCTAATACTTTGCCTGTTAATAGTTACATATTCATCAATATCAAGGCCCTGATATAAACCTTGGTTTCATTGAATTCTATAAAAATGCTGATTTCAATGACTTCTTTATTTACACCAGGACAGAGCTAAATGAAATATGGCTTCTGTTTCCTTTTTTGTCTGTGTTGAGGACTCATCAAGTTATGTTTCTATGAGCCATTTCTAGTAAGCTCTAGACACAACCTTCTGGACAGATCTTATGCACATTAAAAAAAAAAAAAACATTTAAACATGTACTTATCTAACCTGTTTTCCCCACCTATTGCAAACTTTCAGGAATATAGTAATATCCTTTCAGCAACTTAATCGCAAACCTTTGACACCTCATTTTTATTCTACTCTGACAATGATGGGGTTCTGTGACCTCTAATATACTTCTAAGCACTGGTGTATCACCCTTCCAACTGCTGGTCCCCTTAATCAGAGTTATCTGTTGAAAATACAAGTCTGTTTTGCCCCTCCACTTCTCAAATCCCTTTTTTTTACTTCTCTTAGGTCAAAAGAAAAAATGTGACCATAGCTTGTAAGACCTGCCTTTGCTATTTCATTATGTGGATCCTTCCTGTCACTGTTTCTTTCCTGAAGAACTCCTGTCACTTCTTCTGGGATAATCATGACACTATTCTCTTGTACTCTTTCATCCAGTATTGATGTAGTTATTCCTGATTAAGTTCCTGAACCGTTTCCTAAAGGTAAGGCACATCTAACATAGTATCTGGAATCTGCTAACTGTTTGCAAAGTATTTGTTGAACAATTGAAAGATCAAAACTTGAATGCTAAAAAAGATAGTGCAATATTATGACTAGGATTCTTAAGCCCAAGAGACACTATTTAAATGTCTTTTATTGTGAGAAGAAACCTCTCCTCAAACAAAAAGGAATATTTCCATTACAGTTATACTCATTACTGTTAATGTTTTCCATTTGTCTACCACTATGTTAAGTAATGTATTGATATTGTTTATTATTATTATTGAAATAAACCCAGTGAGTAGGTGCTATTATTGCTAGCATTTTAAAAATGGTGAAACTAATGTTCAGTGAGGTTAAGTGTCTTCCCACTTATATCAAATGGATATTAATATTTAAAGCCAAAACATGAATATTTCACTACAGAGCTCTTGTTCAATATCTCAGCAATGCTTTTGCAAACACAGGGACTCTTTTGGTTGTTTATCAGCTTAAATTCTCTCTCTCTCTTTATTCTTCTCCTGTGATAGAGAGCAGATCACAATATATTTCTCCCTTCTTTCCTTCCTTCCTCCCTCCCTCCCTTCCCTCCATCCTTCCTTCCTTCCTTCCCTCCTTCCTTCCTTCCTTCCCTCCTTCTCTCCTTCCTCCCTCTCTCCGTCTCTCCCTCCATCTCTCCCATCCTTCTTTCCCTCCTGTTAATAAGCATGTGTTTATTTAATATTTGTTGCAGATTATTTCACTATAGACTTAGAACAAAATATTTTAAGCATTTCTAATTCAACTTTCCCTTCTCTGCCACTTCTCAAGTTCCACAGTGTCTATTTACAAGTCTTGTAAGTTTTGATTAGAACCTCTTTTTTCAAAGTTAAAACCATGCTTTAAAATGTCCATTTAGTGAAGGCTATGTTTAACAAATGCTTACTTAGAGTAAATCCTGCCTGACTTTCTCTCCTGTACCTCTCATGAATTTACCCTATCTACCCTTTGATTTTTTCCTCAAACCACTGTTTCCCCTTTTTGCTATATTGCATGCATACAATTTTTTCTTCTTTCACCTCCTTCTTGGTGCCTGTGGAAATTCTATTCCCTATGTCTGAAATACATCCCTAAGCATTTGACATAACTTAATTCTTCTTTCCCGTGGGTCTCTATTGAAATGTCTTTCAGAGTAATCCTTTCTGAAACAAAGCTAACTTGACTCCCTATACTCTAATAGTCTGTTCTAGAATTCAAGGCTCAATTTGATTTTTATAACTGTAGCTATGTACTTATTTGTTAGCTTGTTTATTAACTGCTCCTGACTGGAGCACTTTAA
This sequence comes from Chinchilla lanigera, assembly GCF_000276665.1. Lineage (NCBI taxonomy): Eukaryota > Metazoa > Chordata > Mammalia > Rodentia > Chinchillidae > Chinchilla > Chinchilla lanigera. Next base: position 3,290,232 of record NW_004955488.1, on the reverse strand, counting down.
TGTATAATGATCAGGGGCTATGTCTGTTTCTCTTACTAGATTGGAAAGCTATTTAACATTAACTCTGGCTAGCTGGACATGGTAGCGCACACCTGTAATCTTAGCACTCGGGAGGCTGAGGCTGGAGGATCATTGTGAGTTTGAGATCAGCCTGGGCTACAAAGTGAACTCAAGACCAGCCTGAACTGCATAGCAAGACCCTGTCTCAAAAAAGACCAAAAAAATTCACTCTGGCTAGTATGCATTGATTGAATGAATAAGTGTTACACTCAGAGTTTTTAGGGCTAGAGGTAGAGCTGGTAGTCTTTGACTCTTCTTGCAACCCTGGAGTGAATGAGATTTAATCTGTGTTAAGAAGCAACTTTGGCCCCTTCTTCCTGCTTGTACAAGTATATTGACAAGCCAGCACAGAGCCTTAGATCCTGCTGCTAGTTCAGAAAGCCCTGGTTTTCCTTTTTTTCCATGTACTAGGAGCAAGCATCAGGAAACAGCATGGTGCCTTGCACTCTTTGGCATGCCATATGGTGGGCAGATGGGCTGCACGACATCCGACTGTCTCTGACATACCACAGGTTTCCAGGGTACTTCCGGGCTGCTGACAGGAACCCACATCAAATTCCTGTTTTGAGGTAACTGTAACAGTGAAATCTGGACAAACTCAAACAACAACATAATTCTAGACACTGTACTTCAAGTTTCATGATGTTACTCTAGCCAGAGCTAGTTGTCTTCTTTGTTCCGTCCTCGCCAACCATGCAAAGTCACCTCCATTGGACAAGTGCATCACACAGCTTTTATTAAAAGGACCCCAAACCTCATACCCTTTGATGGTTATGCATTAGCAACATTCCTAGGACATATGATATGAAAATATGATAGCTTAAAATAGTCTTAGAGAAAGTTCTGGTGTCTCAGAAGCACCATACTGTTTTGGCTCACAGTAATGGTACTTTGAGATTATGTGACCTGACTTACCCTTTCCAAGCATCCTTCTGCTCAGTTTTGGTGTCACTGGGTTCTAGTTATCATTTGTTCCTCATAGGTTTTTGTAGTATCTAGCAAGATAATATTGGCAGTTTTAAAGAACTATAGGAAATATCAAATTTCAGCTTTCAAAAGTCTATCCATATCAAATTGATTTTCAGGTCATATTCCACTATTTTCTCTTTGCTGTATTCTAACTTTCTACAAGATAGCCACACTGTCTGCTCTTTCTTCAGTCTATTCTAAGCTGAAAAAAATACTTCTGGAACTTTCTGCACCTCTGCTGGCCATTAACTGGACAGACTCATGACATAGTAATCAGGACCTGCAACTATGAACCCTGTGGTATTTTACTTAGAAATGTCCTACACTTTCCCCTGTAATAATTTTCTTCTGCTATTGTAACAATCTCTGAGAAACTACAAGAGACTATGAGAAACTCAGTGGCTTAAAAACATACACATTTTAAAATCTTACTGTTCTGGGGGAGAGACATTAGGAATAGGTGCATTGCTGATGTCTGTGGTTTATTGAAAGGAACA
>NW_004955488.1:3283454-3288421 GCF_000276665.1 Chinchilla lanigera | reverse complement strand
TTTTTTTTTTTAATTGTTACTGTCTTTGACTGCTTGATCAGTCTTACACTATTATGTCTGGTGGACTGAGCAGCTTGGTTGAAGGTAACAGTATGTAATGTAGCAGCCATTGTAGATTCCTACATTTTGTTTTGAGGTCATGTATTGTTTTTGTTGTTTTTGTGTCATTTTGATTTTGTCTTCATTGTTTCTTCAGGTTTTATTGTTTAAAATAAAAGTAAATAAAAATGATTTAGCATAGCTGTATTTACTTTGGAGAACCTGGATGAGAACCAGTTTCCTCTCCTTTTCCACCTCAGAGTCGCCTGCCAAATTCCTTGGTTGTTGACACCTCCTTTGACCTTCCGAGCATGCAATGTAGTACCTTCAAACATTTCTTTCCACTGTTGCTGTGAGTTTTCCTTTGCTGACTCCAACTTGGCCTTCTTACCTGAGTCTTCTAAGGACCCTGGTGATTCGATTGGGTTGTCCAAGCACAGTTTCGCCATTTCCAGACCCTTAAGTTTATTACTTCTGCAAAATCCCTTTTGCACGTAAGGTGGCTGTTCACAGGTAACAAGAATTAGGGTATAATATAAGGACGTTCTTGGTGCGCTGTTGTTCAGCCTATCACACTCCGTTTATGTTCTTTCTCCAAATATCCAAACTGGTATGGGGTTTGTCTGATCATACACTATCGAGTCAAGGCTCATTTTAACGCAGAACCAGTCTTGGTTCCTGTTTTGTTGACACCCATAATCAAGTTGCTCCCCACCCCCACGATCTAATTGCTTAATCTCTCTCTTCTAGTTCCAGTACACATGGAAATTCAGGTCCACATTGTGTATTTCTGAGATTACAGCCTACATTTTCAAAATCTGTGCTGCAACTACCCATAGAACTCACTGTGGGGATTTGTCCTTTGGTCAACAGCTATCTTATTGTGTGTCTTTCATGGCCTTCAGCATCATAAAAGCCTCGGAGGCTGAAGGTCATTCATGACTGTAACCTGGAATTTTACTGATACTGTTGATAATGGGCACTATTAATTACTCTCCTTCCAAGAATATTGGTGGCACACTTCCACTACTCTATATATCTATCTGTAGGATAATTGGAATCAGTCCTCAAGTAGAGACATTTGCATACAAAAAAGTTGAAAATGATTTTAAATCAGCACTGGAATGTGTGCTGTCTTTAATTTTCTGACCTAAACTCAATAGCACAAGATTTTCTCCACTAAAATGCAATATGAAATCTTCCTTTTAAATTTAATGTAGTATAAATAGGTATTAATAAAGTGTAAAAAGTACTCTTCTTCTATAAAAATAAAATTTCCTAACAAAGAAATTAGACAATAACAATAGCTAATACACTATGTACCATTTTCTTAAAAGAATGACCAAAATCCTACTAAGAATACAACTCATTGACAAAAAAGATTATCTCTTACAAAAAGAAACCAATGGATAATAGCACAAAACTTTGTTTTCGATGAACCAAGACAAACTAGTAGTATAATTCAAACAAATTAGCATATATATCAAAGTACTTTTGAAAGAACAGAAGAAAGAAATTGAATAATTATTTGATCTCCTCTCTACTTTTTATTTCTCTATTTTTTAAATACAATCTTATCCTATATCCTCGAGACCTGTCACTATACTTATCGTGTATATTATTATTGTTTTTTACATTTTTTTCTTGCATTGGTCAATATTTCTCTTTTCTTTTGTAAATCTCATATTAGTCTTTCCCCAGAACATTTGACATTGAAGATGGTTCTAAGTAATAGAATTATACCTTTACAAAAAATATTTACCCATAATAATCCTAATTTAAAAATTTATGTAAGAGAACTCCTATCACTGATTTCCAAGTAAGTCAAATAGTTCATTATGTTCTGTAAAATGGTTCTTGTAAACACATTCTTTCACTCTAGGTTCTACAAATTCTTTCTCTTCAGTATTCAGCTCCTGTGATTGATTGCTGTTAATTGTAAAGCATACTGATTTGGCCTGTGGTTTTAGTAATATGTTAGAGTCAGGATCCTCCAGCGATGGTGGCACTTGCCTGTAACCTTATAGATGCTTGAGGCTGAGGCAGGAAAATCACATTTGAGGTGTATCTGCAAAACTTATCAAAAGCTTGGCTCACAGAAAAACTTTAAGTTTGACTAGGGATATAGCTCAGAAATAGAGCAGTTGAGTTGTATGTGTGGGAGCTTGGGCTCAGTCATCAGTATCACACACATACACACACTCAGGCACTCCACACACATGGGGACGTGGCCACCTTTCAAAGAGCTGACAGTCTTTTAAGTGAGTCAGTAATAAACAACCATTATACACATAGGGACTCTCAAAGATGAGAAATGCTATAAAAGAAAGTTAGCATCATTTGGAATGCTACTTGCCAATCATGTTTAGGATCATGGTGTGATTGTAAAGCAGAGGCACTTATCCTACTCTGAGTAGCATGGAAGGCTCCCCGAGGAACAGATGTCAGGGCTAAGGTGTAAGGCAGTTACCAATCATAAAATGAGACCAGATAAGAAGGCACTGCAGGCAGAGAAAACTACGTTTGTTAGGTCTCTGTGATGTATGGTAGGCAAGGGGATGTGTGTCAGTCATCTTATTTTTCTACATACTATTTTTCCTGACAAAAAGGGATATTCACTCGCATATATTAGTGGTAACAAATAATGAGCACTAGATACAAGCCCTGTGAACCAGCTGTGAAAATATATACAATATTGTATAATCCCAATCGTGTTTGGTATAAAGGCCCAGTCTTAGTGGCGACCGGTTTCTCTCCAGCACCATGGCTAGCTCCTTAGTTTATGATGAAAATGAATGAGACAAGTATTGGATGCCTGATCATGAAGTAAGATAGCAATCTCTAGAACGAATACACAGACCCAGACACAATTTTCTGAGAAAAAAAAAAAATCTTCTTCAAAAATCCACAGTATCTATACATCGGTATTTCTCATGGCAACTTTTGCTTGGAGATTTACGACTACATAGCTGTAACTGTTTTTAATTGAAGATCCCTGCTTTCCCTGAACCTCATGTCTTTTACCAGAGCCATTTTCCATAACTACCAAGTCTGTTATCAACTTTCCATGTTAAAATGATGCAGGATTTCAAACACAATTCAAAGGAATGTGTGAATGTTGCAATGAGACAATTTTGGACCTATGTGGTTTGTAATGAGCAATTTATGAAATGAAACAGGAGGTTTCAAAGATGATACAGATACAGCACAGCTGACACCAATATAATTTGGGGGAAAGCCAGCTGGTATTTCTTGAATTTTATTCACTAAATGAGCTCAATCTTTTGTTGCTTAACTGAACTCAAGATAAAAATGCATAATCTAATGCCAGAACATGAATTTGTGACAGGAAACGCAGCATGGTGCCTAAATTATAATTCAGATTATAAACTAGCCAATCATCATGAAGTTGTTTTCCCTACATAGTGAGTCATCTAATTTACAGCTTAGAGAAGCAATGACAATTCATCTTCTAATTTTATTTGTGATGCTTAACAATGTTATAAAGCATGTAAGTGTTTTCTCTCAGTGCTAAATTTAAAATCAATATAAATCAGATGTGTCTGAATTACAAAGGCTTTGCAATAGCAAAAATAACAGCTTTTATTTCCAGTTCATATTGTGACAAATATTTTTATATAAGTAAGTCAAAATGTGAGTTATTTTTAATTTTAGCGCACCTCCTTGTGCATCCGTATATAACAGATAACCTGTGTCTTTCAGTAGAATAAACACATAAATAAATATGCCGAGACAAGACTCTAAGTTTGGTTTTAAGTAGAGGAATTGGATTTTGTTTCCATAACTGGGTGGAAAGAATATGCTATTCTGGGGAACTCAGCCTACTCAGTCTTATCTTTCTCCATCCATGGTTTCTACCATTTAGCTTCTCACAGGTCACTAAAGGAAATCATTCTCCTTCCATGAAAACATGAGTCACATTTCCCTTTCATTGGTTGCAACATGGTCCCTGCCTTACTCTGACATTACCTTGTATCACACATCTACCTTGTTCATTATGACTCATGCTAATAGGCATTATTCATTTCTTTTCAACCACAGGGTCTTTGCACAGGTTAATCTGTTTGTTGGAACACTTTTCCCATGACAGTAACCCGTTCTGTCATATACCTCTGGTCCCAGCTGAACCTCGACTTTGTCAGAGGGGCCATCCTTCTTCACTCAGTGTTTCACAGTTCCCTCCCTCGTGCAGCTCTTTAGCATTTGCATTAACAAGGATTTCAAAGGACATTGACTCTCTTCACTAAGCAGGAAGGGTAGAAATTAAGTCTGTTTTATTCAATATTATATATTTAGCTCTAGTGCATTGAGTGACATTTTTAGGTGCTCTATAAAATGTATTGCTTGGGCTAAATCAATAAATGAATAAATGAACAAGGAAAATTGTTGTCTTTACCCCTTAATGTTCCTTACTCATTCTCCCTGGGACAGTAAGAGAAACTGTTGAATAAAAGTGTTATAGATTTTCTTGCTGTTGTTACTGTAATAAAATATCAGAGGCAGGTGTTCTCATTTAAAAAGGTTTTATTTCAATTGTAGTTCTGGAGGCACAAGCTTTAGGTGGCTGGTAAAGACCTTTTTGTAGGCAGTGGCCTGAAGGGACATAGAACTTGATATGGAGAAAGAGGGGAAGCAGGCATGGATGCGCCTGGCTGGTGTCTGCTACTCTTATAAAGCCACCAGCATTTGATCATAAAGGCCCCACTCTAATGCTGTTCTCTAAGCCAAGTCAGCTCCAAAGGACTCACCTTTAAACTCTATATTTGCGTTGTTTCTTCCCTCTTAATACAACTTTGAACATTAAACTCCTGCATGAATTCCAGGAAACAAAGCATATTCAAGGCACTACTAAGGAGAAATACTAAGGACTGAAGTGCATCTCAAGATTCAAATGGCTGGGGATTATT
>NW_004955488.1:3218343-3282984 GCF_000276665.1 Chinchilla lanigera | reverse complement strand
TATGTGACATTTTCAAGGGAACACACACTGAACAGTGTGGTCAGTGGTACCAGATGTTTTACTCAGATCACTATCGCTTCTGTGTCATTGCTTGTCCTTGAGATTGTTTAGGCCAGTGATAAAGATAAGAAAGAAAATAACTATTTTCTGTTTAGATTATGTATATTAAATTATTTCTGAATAGTTAATTTTCTAAGGGTTTGTCACAGCAATTCATTCTTACCATTATATAGTGTCTTAAATTTTCAACCTGGTGGAAGGAACTCAAATTTTGAGTCTTTTATGTAATAACTTTACTTTTCCATTCCTACTTTAAAATCTCAATACATCAAGGTCATTTTCTTGTGTTAGTGTCAGTGTTATTACTTGGACACATCCATTTTCTGGATTTTGTAAACACTTTAGCAGCTGTTATTGCTTAGAAGGAAGACCGTGTACTACTTTTTGAAGGAGCTGGGTTTGTATTTTGGCTATGATAACATGAGGTCATGACATAATATCACTTTGTTTCTAACTTCTTACTTTAAATTGGTAATTATCCTTCCTTTAACTATTTCAGGGGGACTTATTTTATGTGGCCACATCTTTAAAAATGTATGATTTGAGGATGGGCTGCATAAGAGGCAATAAATAGAATGTGACTCTAAGCAGTCTTCAAGTTTTAAAGAAAAATGTAAAGGTAGCTTATTTGCATTCTCTTGCATGTTTATTGAGCACCTACTACCATCTACTCTGCAAATCACAAGGGATACATAAGTAAACAAAATCCATAGAGAAAGCCAGTATTTCTGTCCTCACAGAGCTTAAAATACTAGTGTGACTCTCTTTTTAAAATATCACAAAGATGAGTCAAATTTCCCTATAACGTAAGACCTCTCATTATATATTTTTCTCTTGCCAAACTTGCAAAATCTCAGAAATGCTAACACTAATTCTCTGCAACAAACAGAAGTAGAACCCGCACACATTACCATATAATAAGTAGGTCTATGACTTTCTTCTGTGAAGCCACTGATTGGGGAATTCCTGGCATATAAAGGATATAAGCTGGAGGATATTTAAAGACAAGACATAAGGAAGAGCTCATTTGCCTGGTAAATAAGGGTTTCTGAACCTGCCAAAGAGGAGAATTTTGGTTGGGATAAACATTTCATATGTCAGGATAATTTAGTATGGCAACCGCTGAATATTCAATTTTTCACTTGGTCAACTATGCCAAACTTCAGCTTCTCCAAATCTGTGTAAGTCTCTGTCACTAATTCAAAAGCATAACACGCAAATTAATGATTACATCTTCCAAGTAAGAATTTCAGAGTTTAGATTTGGTCAGTCTTCACAGATAGAAGACCTATGCTTGGGTTTAAAAATAAAAGCCTTTTCACTATTTCAGGTCGACTAACAATGCTAAGTCATTAGATGTTCACTAGACCTCATCGTTTTTAATCAACAGTTTTATCAGGAAAAAATTTTACTTGAAATAAAATCTTGATGCAACATTATCTTTTAAACAAAAGCTAAAATAATAACTATATCACATTGACCTGTGAGTCCATTTGTTTAAATATCTCATTATAGAAATATGATAAAGTTAGCTAAAAGATTTTCAATATTCAAAAAGTCATAAAGAACATTATCCTCAAATCATTTTATCAAACATTAGTGAAATGAAACTGATTTGATCTATTTATAGATAAAATATAATTCAAAATCCTACGGATTATGGTAAAATTCATTTCTAATTTAATAGAACACACATTAATAATAAAATGCCTGTTTAATTTGCCAAATCACTAAACACATGTATACAAAAAAGGCATAACTATATGTCTTCATCTTGTTAACTCAGTATTTTTCATACAGTTATTCTAAGAAGAAATATGTGAAGAAAAATGAAATTTGATGTTCAGTCTAACAATAGAAATAAATAATCATTAGCAGTTCATGTGCAGAATAAAATATTTACACTGAATAAGAAATTGCCTACCTCAACATTTTCAAGAAAATTTGTAAATAGATCCAGATTAAAATAGATAGTATTCTTAAATAAAGACCTCAACCCAAAGTATCAATATATGTGTCTATGTACATGTGCATAATTATTTACGAGCACATTTGGACTATAAAATTATAGGACCCATTCAGTAGAATATTATATAAATTTATTTTAAATAATAGAGCTCCATTTTATCACTGAGATATAATCTAGTAAATTTCTACTCTCTGCAGGCAGAATATTTAGAAGGGCAAATAGTAATCAAATAAATTTTGATGTGGTGTGTCAACTAATGATTCTAGCCAAATAATAAATCCAACCAGAAATTTATCCCAAACCATGGCTATGCTTTGTACTGGCTTAGTCCAATGGAAATAAAGTATTTTCTTAATTATTCAGCCTGGAGAGCGAATGTTAGTCTACATAATTTGACAATGAGTAAAATGTCAATACAATTACATTTATCTATTCTTTTTAAAAATCTTTTTAGTATTTGAAATTTTTATTAGTGTACATTTGCCATGCAGAGTTCTCGCATCCATTATAGGGAATTTGTACCAGTCCATAATATATCTTATTCTTTTTTCCCATTCCTCTCCTTCCAGTGCTTCTGCTCTATGTATCTGAACATGGCTCTTGAGACTGGGATATACGAATTACATAAGAAGTATATCAAGAGCTCATTGGCATGTACATATATGTAATATAGAGAAATTTCCTTGATATAGAGAGTTTTTGTGAATAGAAGCATACTTTTTGATGGTTTATCTGATTCAAAAATGGATTGGACAAAAACACTCCTGTTGAGATGGTTTCTTTGGGGGCATGCTAGCCCACTGATGAGTACATAACTTAATAAATGGTCTATCGGATAGTGGGGCTCAGTTTGGAGAAGTGAGACACGGGGATGATATCTTAAGGACTGTATCTTGCCCCTGGAGTCTTCCTCTTGTTTCCTGCCATTTCTGAATAACATGAGTTAATGAAATTTCTGCCAGATGACCATGAAACAAAACCTCTGAAATGAAGCATCAAAATATACCTCTTCTCTTTCAAGTTTCAGGAATGCAGTATTTTATTTTAGTAATGGGGAGCTAGCCAATATTAGGCATTTGTAGATTTTCAAGTGATAACTTAGGTGTACAAATTAAGTAGCTCTTAAACTTAATCCAGTCCTTGATTATATCCAGCCCCTGGATATTTCAAGGTATTAGAACAATATGTGTGTATTGTGGAACCATAGTTAGACTCATAAAGCTCCTATGCAGCTTTAAAATTGGCCCATTGTCATGTGGCCACTTTTGGAATAATAGGTGAACGAACAGGAGAGGTGATAGAGATGAATGTCAAGGGAAGGATAAGAAAGGAATAGGAAATTCAAGGAATAAAGGAAAAGAAAGGGAAAAAGAAAAATTCCTAGGGGACATTTAAGTTAAAATGGACAAAGAAATTATATAATAGATACAATTGAATGAACGCAATATGAAGGATGTTTTGATTAATAATAATATTTCTCAGAATTAATGTCTAAACATTTTTACCAGAACAGGAAAACTCTTTATTATTTATTATTAATATTATATGTTGCTTTTCTTTTTTTTTGGTTTTTCTCCGGTACCGGGAACCGAACTCACGACCTTGCGCTTGCCAGGCAGGCGCTTTTGCCGCTGAGCTAAATCCGCAGCCCCTATGTTGCTTTTCTTAAAGAAATAGGCTCTGAAATAAAATTTAGTGAGAAGGACAGTCATTAGGAAATCCTCAAGATGAACACTGAGGGAGAGGAAGAGAAAACAAGATTGGGCAGAAAGAAAAGCTGAGATGGGCTGCTGTTCTGGTGAGGGGGTCAGGAACCTCCTAGGAAGCTTCATATGGATATGCCCAACAGGGTAATCCTGAGTGGGCCAGAGGGGACCAGACATTTGCTTGTATTTATCTATCAGTACTGCATGAATCTATCAGTACTGTTTCTTTACGGCCCTGGGAGGGATTATGATTTTTGGAAGATCATTTTCTTTATTCAAAGCCATTTTTAAAGGTGAATGATGACAGCTGTGTTCTGGCATCATTTCTAGTTGTTCTGGAATTTTGTTTTCTAGGTGTCCATACTGAAGTATGGTGAGGTGAGTGGGACACCTAGAAAACAAAATTCCAGGAGACACTCAAGGGTATGGCCTTCCTAATGAGTACACCCTTAAACTATGTGAATCGTGTACATCACTGTCACAGCTGAGTGCTGGAGTTCTTCCGGGCAACACAAGTTGCACCATAGAACAGCCTATGTTACTCAGATCCACTTCCTTTCTCAAGGTGTAAAGTGGCTCCTGTAGGATTGCAGAGTACTTTTTTTCTTCTGGGAGAATCTCAAAAAAGAAAAGTTAGTGGAAGGGACTACAGTCCCAACTACATTTGCTGATTGTTAGGCTGCAAAGTACATTCATCCCTTTTATCCATTATGCCTTCTAACTTCACCTTCCTTTCAGATCAGAAGGCTCTGCTGGTGCTAAGAGCCTTGTCCATGTCATGATTCACAATCTCATCCTTGACTGATCTGTCTCCTTGGTCACAGTGCCCTTCTAAGACAGGCAGCCTACAGTTTATTTGTTCACTTACTCTCGACTGGAGAAACCAGCACCAAGGAGCACACAAATACTTTATGTATATGCCAAATATATACTTGTGTCAACCGAAACAGCAATGCCAACTCTGATTGCTTTTCAATCACCTAAATTACTGATACTAAACAGATGACTTCTTTCTCGATTGATCCCTTGTTGGGACAATCTTGAAGTGCTCGGGTGACAACTATGACTTATAGCTCAGTGGGACTCATGCAGTGTTCCTGCTGGAAGTACTCTCCCTTTGGGAACTAGCACTTCTGAACTCTTAGAGCTTTCATGGGAGACAAAAATTCTCCACATGCACCACTGATAGCAACAGAAGTGGAACATTCTTGGTTCTTGGACTTTGTTCCTTGGAGTAAAATAGTCTACTTATTGTGGATATTGAAAAATGTTATTTTTAAACTTTCAGGCATATATCACATGTTATCATGATGTACAAAGTTTTCACATACTATACTCCCTCCTTAATCATTCATGTAGCTTACATTTTCTTGATCTTCATTTGTAAATCCTTATCCTTCTAGAACCTAACCAACCAGTCCAAATATTGAGTACTGCTCAGGAATCCATATAAACTTTAAACTTAAATCATTTATTTTGCTACACAGTGTGGCTGAACAGGTTCACAAGACAAAGTTCTGCTTCTTGGATGGATTTTCTCTCACTGATGCATTTTAAGACCTCTGGGAGTAAAATTATAATTGAATACTTTCTCTATTTGCTCTGTACCCGCATACTGACCTGATCTATCCACCAATATTGGGGTCTTTTTTCTTCCTTCAGAATCATAACAGATTCCCATCCACATGCAAGCTTAGGACAAGGTACTATGGAGCAGTGATGTGTGACACAGGATTTTAGACTAGTATTTTTTCATCTTTCTTTTCCCTTCTGATATTATTTATGCTACTTTCATTGTATAGTTGGCAGTAGCAGACCCACCTGAATTTAAAAATTTGTAGGTTATGTAGTCATAACCCTGAATTCCTACTATGCACCCTGGAAAGAGCTGACATCTTTTCATGTATATCCCAAGAATGCTGTCTGCTGCCTCCACAATGCAGAGAATTCTGTCAGACAGCTTTTTCTTACCCTAAGGTCTTAGGGTGAGGATGCGAATGAAATTATTTGTTCTGTACTATTGGAGGGACATCAAGAATGCCTTAGGCCATTGAATTCCCAAAATATTTCTACTGTTCTAAGCCTTTCAGTATTTGCTTCTTAGCCTTGTGCTGCTATATGAGAATGTTCCAAACTGGACAATTTATAAGAAATAGAAATTGAGTAGGTCACAGTTCTGGAATCTTGGAGTCAGATCAAGGGAAAGATAGCTGGTAGGGACTTTCTAATTACATCATCCCATGACAGGAGGCAGAAGGACAAAAATTTAGTGAAGGAGAAAATAAGAGGTGGGCTGAACTCATCTTTTAAGGAAGAACCCGTTCCAATGATAATGATCCCACTCCCATGGTAATGACCTCACTCCAGCGTTGACAGCCCTAATGTAATCATGAGGACAGAGCCCCTGACCCAAATGTTCAATTTCCTAATACCACTCCATTGCAGACCAAGTTTTAAAACCATACAGTTTGAGTGTCTTATTGAAATAACAGCACTTTGTAAGGTTTATAACCAACTGTCTGAAATGCTTGCATCTTATCAAGACTTTGAATGTGCTGGATGCTTTTGCTGTGTATTATGCGATTAATGTAGCAGTTCAGTTTGATTTTCTGAGCAAACTTCCAAACATCTAGATCTTGTCAGATTACATTACAAGAGAGGGAAGGAAGATTAACATAGCATGCAGCAATATTTTTGAATATATACTGTCACTCATTTCAAGTGACTATGAAGAGTTTCTCTTTTGAACAACAATGGACTGAATGTATTCACCATGTCAGGAGCCACATACATCCTCTTAACGAGGTCCTAATCTGCTCCAGCAAAGATGCTGTGTACAGTAAGAAGGTGACTGTAGTCATTGTCATCCTTCAAGATCTGTGTAAACATTTATAGGAGCAAATTGTTATATAGGAAATAAAGCAAACCATTCCCTTACTATTTACTTGGATCTTTAACAGTGACACTAAATCTTGCCATTCCATATTCCCTTGGACTGTGATATCCAGCCAGCAGCAAGAAGGGACAGTTTTGGGTAGTTCCACTCCCTTTGCTAATTTATGATCCACCGATGGAACTATGAAAACTCCCAAATAAACCAAGGCAGTGATGCATTTTAAGGAAGGGATTACCTAGAAAGTGATGAACAGGTCAACCCACACTGTCAACGGACCCACTGTGAAAAAACCTTCGGCCGAAACTTCATGTATTACCTGATTTGTGTATATTCCTACTCCAACAGAGACGATGGTGATGTTGTGCTTTCCAGGTAAAAATGTCAAATAAGACATTTTCTCCAAAATGTCAGGGAGCACTTGAATTATCTTTTTCCAAACAAACATGTGCTTAGCCAAACAGCTGAGTGTTTGTCCTTTTAGGGACATATGAGCAAAGCATTTTCAGCTGCATCATCACAGTATTTCAATTACACTGTCATGTGAAAGACCTGGCCTTGCATTCTGCACATTTCAGTTTTAAAATTGGTTTAGATCTAGAAACAAGACTACCCTTTTTAGTTTTTGTTTCATTTTGTTTTTTGGCTTTTTTTATGAGCTATTTAGAAAATGTGCAGACCTTTGAAAGTACAAGGAAAGGTGATTTCAAGAGTTTGGGTGTAACAATTTAAATCTACTGAATCTATATAGGATGAATTTCCATTCTTTTCCTTTCTGACCTGGCTATTGCTCATCTTTCTTCCTTGGGATTTTTGCATTTTTAAAAATGTTTCTGTGACATGATCTCCCCGTGCAGTAAATGAGAACCTCATTTTTATGTAACCAAGATGAATTTTTGGAGTTTTGATTGGGTGAATAACTCTCTCTTTTTGTGTCTCTTTCCAGATCACCAAGTACATTTAGCAAGTCATTCAATGTTACCTTCTATGTTGTAATTATTTTCTCAATATTTTTTCAAATGCCTATAAAGGTATTAACAAATGCATATCTCTTTATTCACAAAGGGGTATATAGTTGTGTAGATGGTCATGTTTTAGCTGTTTTATTCTAGACACATATGCAAAGGACTATTTGTATCCTATCTACCACGAGAAAATGAGTCTTCATTACAGCAAGAGCGAGTGATTCACTCCAAAAGTGCATCCTATTAATTGCTTTCTCACACCACTGCAGAAAAAAGTTTCCCAAGTTGAGTTCTCTTCATATTACCCTGAGAACAAAACTCACAGTGTAATATATTTATGAGGGAACATTTTGACCAACTTACCTGCTAAAGTCCTCTAGTACTTCTCCAACAGTTCGAGCAGCACTTAAAAGTGCTTTTATCGCTTTCCAGCAGTTAAGTTCAAGGGGTCTCTTACAGTTGTCTTAAAAAAATCATCCTCACTTGTATAACTTATCTGGAACCATGTTACTTCTATATTTTTCACGGTGTGGATTCCTCCATGTAAAGTCTACCAATGTACATAACTTTCATTCCCTCTGTATACTTTGGCTCTTAATGAAGAAAGAGGAAAGAAATTACATATGAGTGAAAATAAAAATGTTTTTAAGGATTTGAGTTGTGAATTAATCTTTGTTCCTTAATGGAATGCTTAAAATCAGTGTAGATTAATTTAATAACCCTATTAGTTGTTTTTCCATCTGTTTTCATTATGATCATTGGCAGGAAGTAAAGAAAGACCGTTGAAAACTGAAGCTATGGAAAGTCAAGGCAATTTCCTTTCAACAAGTCTGGATTATAACGTGTGAATTTTATTTATTGAAATGGACCACACTCAACTTTTATTTGACATAGATTTTGTATCATCGTGAGATTTTTGAGGGATATTTTGTGTAAATTTGAAGTGCCTATGAATTACAATGATAACATTGCATAATACACTCATAAATAAGAAAGCAAAATGCAGCTAAAGTTTTGGAAATCTTTCCACTTTTTTCTCCTTCTATTTAATCACTTTCTACCTATTTTATGGGAAATAATTTGGAATTCATGCCCCCAAGGAAGTTTACTTATTGGAATAATCATGTAGTATTATAGATATAATCATGGCTATTATGAAGCTCTGAAGACTGGGACATTCTGTAACAATTCATCATAGAATCCATGGAGTTTAATGCAGGCTCTGCTATATTGCAATTGTCTGATACATGCATGTTTAACTTTTTTTCATGTCAATGAAAAAAATGTTTTTAAATTTTCTGCATATCTCAATTACTATAAAACAGAATAGAGAATATTTATGTTATAATCAAAAAAAAACACTGAGTATTTACCCATAATCAGATTTTGTGGGTAATAATCTATTCATGCCCATTTTCTTTGTTCATTTGTGTTATCTTTTTTTTCCCCTCTCTTCTTGAGACAGGGTCTCACTGTGTAGTTCAGGCTGGGCTTTCAGAATTAAAACAAAACAAAACAAACCTAAGTTCTAAATTTACACTTAGAATAAAACTGCATTTCCCAGGGTCTTTTTGTCCTGCAGTTTTCTATAATGTTGGAAGTACATTCATCTGAACATTGCTCTGGAGTGTTCACTTTGTTAAATGACAAAATCAGTTATAGAAAAATAAAACCTTTGAGAAGATTCGTATGTGGTTGCCATGGTTTATTAAAATCACAGAGAGACATGTATGCTAGTTTATTTCCACTTGACTCAGTCATTTATTAAAATGCTACTCTGAAATTTGACAACCCTCCCAAAGATTCTTTACAAGGAGGATGACAAATTTGTGTGGAATATTAGTTAGACATCCTTACTATCTTATTATTCAGGTTGTATCTGCTCATGCAAAGTAAAGTGTTGAACAATTTTCTAACTAATTCAAGTAATTTATGTAAGCACTCTGACTAATTTGAACCAATAAAGCTTCTTTCATTCAGAACAAGTTTATTTATCTTCATTGTCTTAATAATGGTCTCTAATAACCATTCAAATTTGCCTGCAGAAAAACCACATTCTGAATTAAAAGTCAAAATGTTAAGATGCACAACCACCTCAAAAGGAATGGAAGGAAAGCGGCCTAAAATTTCAAATGTCTTTCATTTCAAGCTTATTTTTCCCATCTGGAATGGAAGCTTGTCAGCCAAGTTCCAGTCCAGGGGGATTTTACTGTGAAATTCAGTATTGAGGCATATGTCTGTATCTGTATTTGTTTTTGCCTATCTTTATGTTGTTCCTATATTTATAGTTATAACTTAATCCATCAAAAGATATCTTATATTGATATTCTTGTCTTATAAATAAGTTTTACATCACCTTGGAATTTTGTCCCTGTGTGTTGTGTAGAATTTTAGGGTGCAGTAACTGTTCACACTGTCCAGAGTCAAGCCTGCTATTAGCACCCAGTATGTGTATTGACTTGAAAATTGAGGTTTTGATTTAAATTTCATACCTTCATAATCTCCATATTATATTACATTTATTGCTTCCTGCAATGGTGAAAGGAATCATATCTTAAATATATAATATGTCTCCTACTTATCTATTGTAGTGGAGAAAAGTGGATTTCTCCACAGTGACCCAGAAATGTGAGCCATTGAGTCCCACAGCCTTTGTGTATTTCTATGCATGGCTTCAAAACATCACACAGACATTCAGTGTATAGCATCTGTAACTCATTTCCTCCCTGACACTAATGACCCATATTTAAATGTGGCCCCAGTTTCTCTGCGGTCATGAGCCTTCTGTGAGATGCTGTGGAAACAAATGACACAAACGATATATAACTCATTTATTATGTAAATGCCTTATGAGAGAACAAAGTTATTATCCTTACATAATAGCAGATATATTATACCCAGTTGCATGACAATACCTTGTCCTCTTAGGACAACCAGTAACATAAAGTATTTTCATATACACAACAATTTCAATTGAATTTTAACTGATTGCAATGAATTTGGTATCCATTTATGAAAACCAATGTAAGTAATTTTTTTTTCAGATACCTGAGTTTTTACCCAAATTTGTGCTTGGTCACTGTATATCTACTATGAGACATCTATTTTTTTTCTCTGCATGCCAGATGGGCTCATTGGATCTTCAGCATTCATTTGGAAAAAAAAATGATGTGGGCAGCATGTTAGTATCTTGGCAGGAAGGGTAGGACATATAACTGAGAATGAATTTTATTTAGGGCAAACTCTGCCTCCTGTTTGCAAATTAAATAAGTTTAATTCAAATTGCATATTTTATGTAACATGATGAACATATAAGCTCCTAGCTTACAGAATTGAAAAGACAATTTTCTTCTTACTTGAAGAAAGCCTAATTTGGGGATATGGAAACTAAGGGATTATTGCTTATTTGTATTGTTTAGGATAGCTAGAGATAACTCAAATTATGAATTAAATAAGCCATTAATGTGATATACATCATGGTTTTGACTTCTTTGAATCATTTATCTTTGCTCCCATGATTTGCTAAATGAACAGAAAAAACTGCTCAGAAATGTCAGATACCTTACAGGCAAAACTTACAATTCCTTCACACTTTTAGGTGTTGTATTTATCTTCCATTTCTATCAAGTTCAACAATCAAAATTTTATCATTGATTATTCTTCCTCTCCTATGTATTTCATATTATTTATTGCTCAGTGTTAAGCATTATATATATTAATAATTTTTTAATTTTATTTTTAAAACTTTTTATCATGTTTACTAAACTAAGAGCTCTAACCTTGAATGACAAAAGACAAAGAGCATTTCAGAAAAATGTCCTGTGTTATACAGAAAGGATTCTTTTCTGTGTCATGATAAAATAATGTCTCAGCATGAATAATATCAATAGAGTATGCAGAACCCAACACAATATGTGGTTCTTGTCCCCAAATTGAGATTGCATGATTATCTGATGGCTCAAGCACCTCACTCTGAAACCCATTTGCATGATATTGATGCAGCCACAGATTTCAAGGGCTGCTCCCAGTCAGTGAGGGAATGTAGAAGGTATGCAAAGGCAGACCAGTTCCTGTTAGGTGTGACCCTCCTCTGATAGATGGCTTTCACTTTGTGACTATGCCTCCTTCTCAGCCAGTGCGTCCCATATTTGAAATCTGTCTCAGATCTAAAACCTAGACAGGAGGTAGATCACCTTGGAAGGATGATTACCTACAACTCTCTTCCCCTTTGATTCTTGACTTTCCTACTTAGAACTTTTAAAAAATCACAGAGAAGGCTACATCACAGAGAAGGAGGCTTAGTCACAAAGCAAAGCTACCCTGCTCCACCATGGGGATTATAGACCATGCCAGGAGAAGGAGAGTATGTGAGTGTTTCAAGATTTATTAGACACACCATCTGAGCTGACACTGATATATGGAGACACAAAGCAGTCTTAGTACACCCACTTTACCAGAAGCAGAATGATTCTATAATAACCAGGTCATGAACAAAGTCTTGAGTCCTGACTCATGACCAGGGGTTTTAGGAGTGCTCACTGAAACACCGGCTTCACCCTGGCACACACCTGAGACTCCTGAGCTATGAGGGAAGCGTGGTAATAGTGGACTGGTGGAAAACCTAATTGGTCATGGCCCTCCAAAACCTAAATGAAAAATGAAGCACATTGAATTCTGCAAGAGGGGAAAGATATTGATGAGAAACCCAATTAAATTCTCAGAGTTTCTATCACATATATTTTTTTACAAATAGGTTATTCATCTCCTGCTGATTTTGGAGGTATTTTGGAGAATGACTGCAGATGACAGCGATGTCACCTAAGTAGTGGTCCTTGCCCCAGCTGCTGTAAGGAATATGGTTTCACTTCAGACCAGAATAATGAGGCCTTCCAGATAGCAGATATGGTCATTGATTTTGCATTATGTACTTTTCCATTCTAATCCAAAAAAAAAAAAAAGTATCAGAAACAGTTTGCTTTCAAATAGGATGCTTAAAAATATTTATTTATAATATTACTACAGTTATGTAAACTCTCCCACTGTCTGTGATAAAATAATCTGAAAAATAATCTAAATTTATTCAGCATACCACACAATAATATAATGATCTACTGGATTCTTGATGTTATGAAAATTGGACAGGATGACAAATAGTAACTGAAGGTCTTGCTAGGACAGAGTAGCTCCACAGGGTGAGAGATGAGGCCTGTGAAGAGTCAAGCATCAGCTTTTCCACAAACTGTTTAGGGGTTAAATGGTCAAAGACTTTCAGGATGTCACTGCCAATGTAGAAGACAAGTTCTTCTATCTTCTACCTGCTATCACAAAGAAGTAAGCACAAGAGCTCATAAAAACTTCTAGGTTTTAAAGACAACACACACCACATGTAGAAATACTGCTCCAGTGCATATATTGGTAACACAGAAATCTGATGGCTTCGAGTAAAATCTAGAGCAGAAAAAGGCTCTGCAGGTCATATTACCAGAAACCTTGTTTCTTGGACCATATATCTAGCAGACTCTAAGCCATGGGAATCATCAGTGGTGGAAGAGATGTAGTATTCATTTCACAGCAAGCTCCACACCAATTGCACTAACATTAAGCACACATCCACAGCTACACAAGAGACTACTCCACCAGTAGCTAAAGCAAAAGAAAGAGCCTGAGCTTGTAAATGCTTACATTTGCAACCTACAAACGGACAGTGATTGTATTACAGCACTATCCAGTGGTGATCTTGAAAGGACAGTGAGGAAAAAACTTTTTCCACGTAGACCTGCTTCTGCTGTAGACCTGCAGAGGTGATTCCTTTGGCATGAAAAGAGAAGAGGTCAAATGTGAGAGGAAGAACTACAGCAATAAACAAACAAACCAAGCTAATTTTTCTGGGGCAATAGCTAGTGGCCTGAAAGGAGTTTGGAAAAAGTTGGAGGTTTAAAAGCAAGGAAATCTGGGGAAGAGTCAAAAATATGAACATACAAATATAGACGCAATGTGGGAAATTTTTTGTTTCACGTGTTGACAACCACAAAAAAAATGTACTAAGGAGCAGGCAATAAACAAGTAGGTAAGACGAAATGATTGGGTAACTGACATCAGTCACAATTCATCACTGATTACCCCAAACCTGGCATACCGGGTATATAAGCACAGTGAAATGGAGCCTTTGGTTCAATAACATGGGCTCCAACTTACCAAGGCTGGTACAATTACAGGAAAAAAGAAGTACTGTCTTTAAGGAGACCAACCAGCTGTTTGGTAGCAAGTCATCCAAACTGGAGTCCCATCCGGGAAGTGTTGCCATATTGTGCTCCTAAGGGATAGACACCTTGCCAGGTGTGGATTTCACATTTCTTCCAAGCATTGCAATTACTGCTCTCTAGAGCTTTACATGATGAATGACCCACAGGCCTGCGGTTGCATCTGGTTAGGACAAACTTCAAGGTGAGTGGGTACAAGAGAAAAGCAATCACCATCGGATCCGCCAGCTGAATGACCTATCTCACCATACACAAGCTGCCAGTCTCACAATTCTAGAAAGCTTTGTAAAGGACAGTTGAAATATTAGTTTCCATATTGGAGGAGTTTTGCATGAAATTTGAAAACCTCTATATTATGTGATGCAGTGTCTTCAATAGAAAGAATGTATGGATCTCCTAATCAAGGAAGAAGGCGTAAATGTTTTATCTTGTCATCACTTCCGGTGACACACTGGGGCATTTTGTACATCCCGTGCCAGAATTCTGGTTCCGGGAGTTCCCACTGATCTATATACTACCACGCTGCCAGGGAACTTTACACAACTTGTTACTACAGAGCACAAAGTGAGGAGGCATTGGGAGAAATTGGTCCTCACCTCCAAGATGAGGCAGGACTGCTTTTTACAATAGAAAGATGAACAGATATGTTTGGAACAAAGGTGACCCATTTGGTTGTTTCTTGTTCTTCTTTCTGCCTGATATAACTCTGAACAGATAATGCAGCAATTTTGACATAGAAGAATATGATATCACAGAGTCTGGAAATCTCAGACATGAAAGTTAGGGTTACATTACCAGGTTAGTCACCAGGAATACAGGAATGTGAGGGGAGATAGAAGGGATTCTACCGGAAGGGGCAAATGATTCACTGACCTCACATAACCGGAGTCATGAGATTCTATGGACTTCTCACTCGTAGTTACCTCTCAGAAGGAAGAATCATGCAGCATCTGGCCCTAAAGTGCTCTGAGATGAGGAGCATGCGTGGCCATTGTGGAATACAACATCTAAATTTACCTGAAGATGCGTATTTGTGGTTCTGAAGGTGTTGTAGCCTTCTGTGGATCCTTCCTCATTTTCTTCCCTGAGTCTTCCTTCAGTAAATTTCTCACACAAATTATAATATCTGAGATATTCTCATATACGTAATGTTATCTTCTTGAAGTATCCATGGAATTTAATAGACAAGTTAGAGATTTTATGCTTATTTTTATTAGTGTGTACCTATTTTCACTATGTTATGACCTATGCATGTCCCAGTTGTCTAAGGTACTCACATAAAGAAATAATGTTTAGTTTTGCCTTTATCACTCCATAAGTAATTCAAATTTAAGCACATTCTTAAAATGATAAATAACCAAATTGTTCATAGGAATTTGAAAAATAAATTTTAAAGTAACTGCAATGTCAGTGTATGTTTTCGACTTCAAATATACTGTTGAATGGTGAAAGTTTATATACATGATGCCTTTGCATGGATGCATTTTTATATTTACAACACATCAGGAATCAGGAAAATGTGTATGTGGTCTGGATTAGTTACATGCCATTGGTTTACACATAAAATAAGTCACAGAAGGATGATATATTTCATCTCACATTACCTCACTCATAGAGCTACTAGTTAGTTGATATGTCACTAATGTAAAAAAATCAGGTTGGGCATGTAATTATAGTTCTAAAAATTCTTCTTCATGCCACCACACTTCCTTCCATGAATTAATTAATGAGTTCCATTACTTTGAGCAGTGGCAGTTATGTAAATACAGAGAGAAGGATAAAAAAAATCACACAGTTGTGAAAACATTGTTTATAAGTGATATTTTGTCAAAATATGTAAAAAAAATCGACAAAAAGATTATTTTCAACTTTAGTATGTTTGAGCAGGGTTAGGTAATATTATGTGATTTATGATGTTACCCTAATTCAAATGTTAGTAATTTGCCTTAGAATAGGATTGCTTTATGTTATATCAGTGAACAGAAAGTAAAGCAATAAGTACAAAAATACTTTATTTTAAAAGACATTAATTAGATGTTGATTGTTGGTGGGAATAAAAGCCAAGGAAGTACGTTAAATTCAAGTTGATTACAGTGACATATAGTCAAAATAATGAACCCAGAAGTACTGAAAAGAATGAACAGATCAAGAACAGCTACATTTGAAGAAAATTGCTTTCACCTGTTATATTTTTTCTAGCAGCATTCAGTGCATTGATGATTAGTCTAATGGCCCTTCCCAAAATGACTACTTGTCTGAGACAAGCACACATATACTGCGAATAAATTCTCAAGGTAAACAGGACATGGATATTTTAATGGCCTATTAATAAACACCTTTGCTGACTGATGATGCGTGAAGCCAGTGCTGAAATCTTTCCACTGCCTGAGGTGGGTACTAATGCAGCAATACAGTCAAATCAAATAATAGCACAGTGCTTTTTACAGATATTGTTAAAATTAACTCCCAGCAATATATGATCTATTCTCTTAAAACAATTGAAACAATTAAACCTTATGCATTTATATGATAATGACTTTTGCATTTCTTTTCACTTTATGGTTACAACAAAGGCTACAGAAGAGTTCGATATATGCATTTTTATCTTTCTTTTCATCCGGCAGTCAATGTTGGTGTTATCAGTCTTCATTATAGTTAGAAATTCTTGCCCAGTTTTTATCTGCATGCTTGAAATTTACTCCCAGAACTGAGATGCTAATCCCAATTTGACAACGCAATTGCAGAGTTGAAAAGCATGACCTTAAAACAACCTGAACTTTAACAAATAGTGTGCATTTACATAACATTATGCTAGAAATTGTTTTTAAAATTAGAAACAATGACTTACTAGTGCACTAACTCCCTACACATATCACCAGAAGTGCATAAACCACGAAGCATTTACATTTCATTAGCAAAAGAGGCATTAATAATGGTAGCTGTGCAGTTCACAAACTTATTAGTCACTTTCTGTATTCCAAAAGGGCGCTCACAACATCTGTGCCAATAACAACTTCAAAAACAGTGGGTTAAATTGTGCTCTAAATATCACGATATTCTGTGGCTCTATAAAATGATTGGCTTGTAGTTTGACTTAGTTAGTGACAGAAATGGTGTGGTCATTGCCTTGTCTCAGGAAGACTAATAAAATGATGGTTTGTGAGCCTTTTAACGGCCATGAGGAAGGACTGTGAATTCTTGCCTCTGTGATTTTCCTAGTTGTTATTATGCTCATGAGATTTTATGCATGGAACAGCTTGGACCTCAGATATAACAGCCTGTTTTTACTGGGAACATTAGTAGGAATTTGAGGAAGAGAGAAGAAAGAACTTAAGCAATATGTGTGCCATGTAAATTTAATTTTTGTGTGTTGAACAGCCTTTCTTGCATCCGGTAACTGTACTATTTGTTTCACTGCATGCCCCTCCTACCAGTGGTCCCTGATCTGCCTTCACTCCCATTTTATTGGTGTGATGCAGTAAGATCTATATTCTTAATAGTGGGGATGGCAATTTTAATTATCCTTAGGAGGTTAACTCTATTCTCTTAGCGGTGGAAGGGAGGAATTTAAACATAACATGGACAGCATGAGCAGGTAGCTTGATTCCAAAAGACTTAGGGACTTCTTTTTCTTCAACTTAACTCTTGAGCCTTAAGATAACTTTGAACTGTCACTATAGAATATGCCAAAGGTTGCTTCTTGCTCTAAAATGAAACAAAAATGGTGCCATCTGAATTGTGGATGGTGATCAAGTCCTCAGAGGAAGCATGAGATTAATTTCAAAGCATACACATGGTGTTCTTGGTGTCACAAAGGAGATTAGCTTGGGAAAGGTTCTTTCTTCCCAAATCACTGCCCTCAGCGGAATTGTAAGGGACCTACTTTGTTATTTAATTTCCTTTTTACTCATAATATTGAATTAGAAGCATTTGAATAACTTCTATTTTAGCTTGTAAGAAAATATAAATCTCAAACAATCTGTATTCCAGTAATATGCTTTTTATCTAAGCAGGTTGGCTGGGAGAGAAGATGAATGATTGATTTGAATAGAAATATCAATGTTTCCTTCCATTACAAAAAGTAAAAAATAAAAGCCATTTTGCAAAGCTATGCTATTTTCAATTGAATGTAGCATGAAGTGAATTGAAAATATATTCCTCCTTTGATTTTTCTCCTTTTCATTAATCCATCATCTACATAGTGTTTGCAAGATTCCTGGAGCACCATTGTTTTCTTTCCTTTCTTCTTTGTGACATTGAATTAGTATCTGAGAAACTAATTGCCTCACCACTCTGAGCTAGCTGTTCTATTGTCTGATTTTGGCCCCTTTGTCCAAGTTTGCTCTGCTTACATCACTGAGCACAGAGCAGCATGCATCTTCTCAGTGTTTGCTTGCTGACAGCTCTTGTCTTCAATAATAGGAAGACAGAGCTTTCAGGGGCTCTGTTAAATAGACTTCCTCAGCCTATTTCTGTTCTTGCATTACATAAACAAACTGGAAGGAAATACATATGCTGAGAAGCATGTATCATTTCCAGTTATGATTTGTCATATTTCCACATGTATCATTTCCACAAATGACTTGTTTTAGGTAGTGAATTCAGCTTCTCTGCATAGGTGTATATTCTGAGTTCCATGTACAGATTTTTGATGTGAGAAATAAAAATAGTGCTTCAGTGAGCAAATCAAAGAACCAGTGTCTTACATTAAACAATAAGGATCTATTATTATTGGGATGGATGAAAATCAGAAGCTGGTGGAACTTTAAGCCACGGGAAATAAAACAAAGTAAAACTACAGTTCACAAACAAGCAGTGGGATGGAAGAGCTCTGAAAGTCTCCTGACTTTTTTCTTCATGGTTTAAATGTTATTTAAGGGTAAATTAGGTGGAAAATAAACAACACAAGATTCTCTGGCAAGTAAGATTGTTTGGCTGACGAATACTAGAGGCTTTACCAACAGACCCAAAATGGCATATTTGCTTTTTTTTCCCTTTGGCATTTAAAATATAGCTTAAAACATTAAAAAAATGAATTCTGAAGTTGGTACTAAAAGTTCTTAATAATTATACTATCTACTACCATTATTATTTGGAAAAAAGAAAAAATCCTTTGCATTTGACATCTGAAATGTGCTCATTTATAAAATTTTTCTCTTTCACTCAATTCTCTGGGTTTTACTTATTTGTGGAATAGTGAGGTCATCTTTGCACACTTACATGTAGCCACAGCCATATCTTATGAAGACACTATTTTATATGCTATAGTGTAACTGCGGTGGCAGTTGTGAGCATTATGATTAACATAAATAATATGTAGAGCATTTCATGTTCACCAACAAGCCATTGCTGGAAACAGTGAAATTAATGTGCTAGAGTGACTGATGCAGAGTAAGAGATATGTGATTTTTCTATGCAGTTCTAGCAATTTTTTAACACACTTAATAATTTTTGGTACTTTTAAAATGATCTCAGCTTACAGTGATCTGTAGCTCCAGAAGATGATTATCTGACATTTCTCATTTCTGTTTTTTTTCCTTTTATTGGAAAAATTGTGCCATTTATAAAGAGGTAAAGGAAACTGTTGGGTGAATTGGGAGAGCATCTGGTTGGGCTGTGTTGCAGGACTCTTCACTGGATAGTTTCCTCCATGTGCCTTGGGACTCTGTGATGGTGACTCCTGTGAAGGATGGTGGACCCCAGGAAAGTCAGAGGGAAGCTCTGTCTCTGAACCTAGAGATAGGAACAATGATACATTTACCGCATTCTTGAAAAGTAAATTGGTGGAGGATTGAATCAATGCATGACTTAGAGAATAATGCTGTTCCCTCTGAAGTAGGTTTCTCTAAGGTTAATCAGAATGGATTTATTTGGACCTAATGTAATTGTTACTTAGAACAGTAGAACAGCAGAATAGAACAGTAGAATAGCTTAACAGTTTTTGGATTCATAAGGATGAAGCATAGTCCGAGTAAGTGTGATACTATTATGGTGAAGTCGTAGAATCCTATAGAGTTAAAATATCTTTTCTCAAAAGCATTTCTTTTTTGTTTTTTTGTTTTTTTTTTGGTTTTTCTCCGGTACCAGGAACTGAACTCACGACCTTGCGCTTGCCAGGCAGGCGCTTTTGCCGCTGAGCTAAATCCCCAGCCCCTCAAAAGCATTTCTTACAAGCTATGAAGCTATAAGCACAGCCATTTCTACACTATCTTTCAAACCTATGGCAAGTGTAGCCAACTAACTACTGTTTGATAAAAGTAGTAGAAGCTCCTCTTTTTGCAGAAAATAGTTTTCATCTACCAAGCACTCAGCGGGGATATTAATATTGATTCAGACTCAGATAGGAATCCTGAACTCAAAAGTACTGAACGTGATTGTCCCTATAGATTATAAATTCTAACTTTTTCTTCATGATGTTATTTCCAATCAAAGAAATTTTGGCTCTCTATGGCAACATTGAAACTTTGTATATTTTTAAACAGTCTTGATAAACACTAGGAGGGACAGAAAACTTGTTAATTTTTTTCTCATTAGTTCTGTACAATACCATTCCAGCTACAGTTAGAATGTATTTTCCCAAACTCATGTTGGAGAAATTAAAGATGTAGCCTTCAGTGAATACATTTTTTCTTAGGCAAACTTATAGGTGAGCAAGTTCATCTGTAATGAAATGAAGTTTTCTCCTTTAAGGAAACTGTCCTTCATAACAGCACACAGATTCCAGGACATGTAGAAAGCAAACACAATCTAACCTCAGGAATTATGTATCTTACAATATCCATTATTGAGTCAGATGATTTTAAAGTGTGTGGCTGGGCATGGTGGAACACACTTGTAATTCCAGCATTATTGGAGGCTGAGGCAGGGTTGCAAGTTTGATCTCAGTCTGGGAGCAGATGAGTGACTTAGTGAGACACTGTTAAAAAAAAAAAAAAAAAAAGAATCAGGGGATGTACCTCAGAGGGAAGGGCCTAGCTTCAATATTGGTCTGTCTATTTATCCTTGAAATGGATGATTGTTTGTGATTTAGAAAGAAAATACGAAGTCAGATGACACAATTTTCAAGATAGGCAATTACAGCCTTGAAATTCTGTTTACTTCTGGGCAGAATTCCAATTGCAGGTATACACATTTGGGAACTAATTACTTTTATGTGTTGATACTTTCTGCAAGTTTTCCTTTGGCACCCACGTAGTCTGCTCTGTCCTTTGAGAGTATTAAGAATGACCCATCCACTCTGACAAGTACACATTTCCATTTAGACTATTTACCTTGTATCCTTCAATCAGTTATTCATCCTCAAAGGCATCACTTTATTTGCATCCTTTCTCTTCCATTGTTTGCCTTTCTTCCCATTTACTTTCCCAATTGTTTTGCTCATTTCTTCTGCTTATACTGACTGCAAAGAAATGTCAGTGTAGCAGCTTCTGGTCTCCCATACACAGAGCCATTTCAGGACAACGTGTAGTTCCTAGATGCCCACCGATACCATATAGATTAAAGAATGCAAAGCCAGAGAAGATGGTCAAATATAAGAGGTAAAAAATGAGAATATTAAAAGACACTTTAATTTTGATGCAAATGTAATGCTATGAAATGAAATGTGGTCTAACTTGTTTTGTGGAATGTGGTCTATAACTTGTTTTGTGGAGGTCTACAGTATCTGCACTCTCTTCCCCTCCCCTCAGGTGAGCATTATGCTCAGGTCATTGTGCAAAAGGTAAAAGATAAAAGAATGAGGTTTTGCTTACAAATGTCTTAATTATTTACAGTTTAAGACTGTAAATAATTAGGTCATTTTGCAGAAACAATCCATCTGTAGAGACAGCTGAATGCTTGGTTTCAAGAGATGTTCTGGTCCGTAAGAGGATTCCCTGCCTCTTTCATGTCTTTCTTTACACAGAATTGCATAGTTATTAGAATTTGCATGTTTACTTATACCTTTCAAAGGGTCTGCAGTCCTGTCAGGGCTTCAGGCTTTTAACCTGTTACACCACTTTTGGTGAAGAATACTAAAATCAATTTCTCAAACTTTGAAATATTATCACATATACATTTTATTCATGTAGGGCTGCTGTACCTTGGTTCTTAAATCTCTTAGAGGTCCATGTGCTAATGGCTGGTCCCATGGTGGCAGCATCTGGTGATAGCGAATCCTTTGCAAGGTGGGACTTTGTGGTGGTCTTAGGTTACTGGAGACCTATTGTGATTGTGGGGCCCTGGGCCTTTTCTCTTTCTTTTGGTTTGTAGCCAAGAGGTAGGCAGTTTTATGACACCACGGTTCTCACCAAACATTCCTCCCTGATGTTCTACCTGAGCAGAGCACAACGAACGGGCCTACAAATCATGGGCTCAAACCCATAGATTTGTGCACCAAAATAACCTTTTCTCATCATAAATGGGTTGTTTCTGGTATTTTGTGGCAGTAACAGAAAACTGACTCACTCAGGGGCCATCGTTGCTTTACTTGCTTTTGTGAATCATCCAGAAGATACAGTCAGTTGTATGACCTAATAAAGTACTCCTGCTTATTTAAACATTAAGGAGAGCAAATAACAAAACAAAACAACACAATGCAAAACAAAACAAAACAAAACAGGCAGTGGATAGCAAGGAGAAGTTGAAGGTAGACAGAGGTTGGGTGGGAAAACTGTCACTGTGTGAGTCAATCCTTTTTTTGTCCCTGTTTCTCCCATTTGCTTCTTTTCCTTCTGACTATTTAACAAACATTCATTGAAAAACTGGTGGGAAAAACTGTCCACATGAGACAAAGGAAACTCAGGTTGTGCTTGTGAGAACACTGTGTGCAGATAACTTAGCATCCAGTTAGGAGATTTGATGGACGCTAGTACTATGGGAAAAATGAAGTGCCAGTGAGTATCCACCATGGTGGTGTGGATTCAAAAATTGTCCAGTTTCTCTGAGAACCCTCAGAGGTGTCCTCTGAATTTGAGTGACTTGAATCAACAGAGTGTAGAATTCAGGAGGAGGGAAGATGTATTTTTTCGTAGTTAAGATCTGTTAAATTTGTCCCTGCTTTCATCTTAAGTTGTTAGAGGAAATAAAATCCAGGCTCTTGATGCTATGAAATCATGATATGAATGAGAAAGAGATCAACATATTGTACACAATTAGAATTTATTAGGAAATATTGTCTTGGGTTGGGGATTTAGCTCAGCGGCACAGCGCTTGCCCAGCAAGCGCAAGGTCATGAGTTTGATTCCCGGTACCAGTAAAAAAAAAAAAAAAAGGAAATATTGCCTAAAAGTTAACATATAACACTGTGCAAAACTTCTAAGGTATCAAATTGTAGGAAACTCAGTAGAAAAGTGATATTTCCAAGTAGTCGAATGAAAAAATTTGACTTTCTGTCTGAGCCATTTTACCAAAGAAAAGTATGGGAGAGGTATTTTTAAAATAGAATTTGTCTAATAGGTAATGTAGGTATAATCTGTAAAAGAGGAAACTCATTAAGTAAAGAAATTCAAAAAATAAATATCTTTATATCTTTCCCAGAAGGAATGTGGAGAGACTCAAGTGGAAGGCTAAAATAGAATGCACAGTACAATTAAGTAGAATTGCTAGAAAAAGAAAACTCTAGCTTAATAACAATAATTAGTTTTAAGTTTACACGCAATATGTGCTGGTTTTCAATTTATTTTGTCTAATTTTCTTCTTATTGTTATAACCCTGCTATGGATTATCTTGATATTTTTTTCTTGTTTGGGAGGCAGCTATCATATGGAACTGAAGCTATTTTTCTCAGTTATTGAATCATAACAGTCATTTCATTTTAGCAGGAGAGCTATAAAAGATAGTTGCTTATAAAAATCTATGTCAAGAAGCATGGACCTAAGATGAGTAGACTGCAGTCTTCAAGCTATTGTTGCATAAACAATGAACTCAACACAACCTATCCATCATTGAATTTTCCTGATACTTCCTTTCAGTGATATCCATGCTCTGAATGCACCTTGCTACTTCCAGCCCTGCCAGGTAGGAGCCAGCTGTGGTCTCCTTTTGAATTACTACATTAGCCTTTGTGCTCTTTCTCAGGTCTCCAGAGCCTGTTCTCGCTGTTGGAGACCACTACAAAGTGGCTCTGAGCTGGTTTTAATATTAATCAATTGGCTTTCTATGTTTATTTGTGAGTTGTCTGAAGCTTGGGCACTTTGTCTGAAGATATGCAGTGGACTCATAGTAAGTAAACCTCTGTGAGTCCCTGGTCACCCTGAGGACTGTATGGGCCTGTGAAACTGTGACTTCTCAAAGGAGAAACTAGGGCCACAGCTGCAGACCTTTGGCTCCAACTCCAATTAGCTACAAGGAGACTGAAGCTGCAGGCTCCACACTCCTACAATAAATACCAACCTAAAGCTAAGGTAGCTCTCCTGATTGACATAATTTACTACTTGGAAAAATTCACTGAAGGTCCTGCAAGATTCCTGCATTTTCTTGAGTATTCTCCTCCTTTGTTTGAAAACCAAATAAATACGGGCTGCCCAGAGCAGTCTTTGGCTAACTCAGAGAATATTGATGTTGTAAGAGAATTAGTCCCTCCTGGAGCCCTGAAATCATTTCAGTTGTCTTATTTATTTAAGCCTTCATTGTCCACTCACTTGGGAGATTGCAGGCCTGATCAGCCTGCAATAACTAAGGGTTATTAACCCAATTCCACACGGGACAGAGAAAGTGGCGTTTGATGTGGAAGTCTAAGGACATCATGTGTCACACCTTTCCATATCATACAGGGTAGGGCCACCTTTGTCCCTCCTGTTTGTCACTACCCTGGCTTCCTCCATTCCAGGCTTCTATATATATAAGTGCAAATAAGTAAAGTTCAGGATGTGGTTGTCATATACATGCATACAATAATTTTTAATTTTATCAAGTGATACCAATAGTTAATCATAACTGTATAATGTTAAAGAAAGAACTGTTATTTTATGAATGACTTTTATGATTGGCAATCAGTATAAAATTGGTGTGTAGAAATATTTTAGGTTGCAACAAGTTTTTGTCACTGGACACAATTATTTAGGAATAAATTCTTCTTCCTAAGACATTAACCTGTATAAGAAATACATTTTAAAGGCAGTCTTCACTATTTAAGAAAGACATTAATGAAAACTAGAGGCAATGCAAATGTAACTCCAAACATTTTTTTGTTCTGAAGGTTCTTTACTGTACATTTTTGCATAACAATTTATAAGTTTAATTCTCTCACTTTGGGAGAGAGAAACAGGAGGTTTCATAAAAATATGTAGTGGTCATTAGTATCTCCAAATACTCATTTTTACTTTTAAAAATGCTTGTCTTTATGTGCCCATTATTTTTTTCCTTTCCAGTCGGTCTTTTGTTACATGTCTAAGAAGTATGGAAAACATGTTTCAGCAAATGCATTCAATAGTTGTCTCTAAAAATGGCCCTATCAACTAACATGCTGACCTCATTATCTAATAACCACCTGCCCTTGCCATAGGATCTTCAGACTGACATGGGATGTGATGTTTTGATCCACACCCACACTGAGATAATTACTGTGAATCAAACACATTTACTATCACACTGCATACTTTTGAGTAGTTCTCAGATCTCACTTGTACCTGTGTTCAATAAAAAGAGAAAACCAAAGGCCTGTGTGAATCTACAAAAATCCAAAACGTTTTGTTACTCTGCTAAAGTCAAATCTCTTGATTTTCTCACAGGCTGGATTTGCATCACCTGATATACAAATCGGTTACATTTCTGTCCACATTCCTTGACACTTTAATATTTACAGTAAAATTTCATTTATTACAGAAGAAGAATTACTTATATTGCAACTATTTTTACTTTTAGATTGTACTCTTCACCCTCTTACACTTATCAGTTACTGTTTGAATACATTTTCTTCCTGATAGCCTACTTAAGTAGAACAGGTCAAACTGATGAAGCAGGCTTCTATATCACTCACTTTTTTTTTGAATTTTCAGTATTTTTGCAATTCATAATGTGGATAACAGTTAAACATATTTCATTACAGAATTCAACCCAATTTAACATCTTCTCAGGGACAGGTGAACCAGCTGTTTTTTAATTTGTTAAAAGACTTGTTATTTTTCAAACAGATCTGGTTCACCATATTACTCAACATTTTTTGGAATGAGTTGAACTAAAGAAAATCTACATAAGAATAACTCTTATTCTATCTTCATGATTTATGAAAATGGGAGTATTTTTTGTATTATGCAGTCCATAAAACTTTGGATGAAATTGCGAATGAATTTTATACTGAAATAATTATGTATATAATTATAATCCATTGTACTGTTATCGTTTGTGTCTGGGTGTCCTCCCAAAGCCTCATTCAGTCATTGGGCAAGCTTCTAGAGTTTATGGTCCATCCATGGTCCAATGCTGGGATTATGGGTGTGGTGCTACACTTGCCCTGGGGCAGGTAGTTTGCATACAGTGTAAGGGAAGGAAAGAGGTTGTTTGCCCCAGCTTCTCCCTTTTGCTTTTGCTGCCTTTGCTGTCTTCTGCTGCCATAAACTGTTGCCCTCTGCCATACCACTCTGCCTTGGAGCCAGCCGAGTATGGACTGAAACCTCCACAAACTGTGAGCTAAATAAACCTTTCTTTCCTTAATTCTAAAATTTCATTTTAGCAGGAGAGCTATAAAAGATAGTTGCTTATAAAAATCTATGTCAAGAAGCACGGACCTAAAATGAGTAGGTTGCAGTCTTCAAGTTATTGTTTCATAAACAATGAACTCAACACAACCTATCCATCACTGAATTTTCTTGGTACTTCCGTTCAGCAATATCCATGCTCTGAATGCACCTCCCTACTTCCAGCCCAGCCAGGTAGGAGCCAGCTGTGGTCTCCTTTTGAATCACTACAGTAGCCTTTGTGCTCTTTCTCAGGTCTCCAGAGCCTGTCCTCGCTGTTGGAGACCACTACAAAGTGGCTCTGAGCTGGTTTTAATATTAACCAACTGGCTTTCCACATTTATTTGGGTGTCATGTATTTTGTCTCAGCAATGAGAGAAAAGTAACTAAGACATGTACCCATATAAATTTTGAAATTTGGGACTTTTTATTGTACCTGAAACCATCTACTAGGTTTTAGACCCAAAGACAGAGTGCCTCTATTCTGAGAACAAGGCCTTCCTGATTTCCATCATGTATCATCTGCTAATACCCGAGAGTAGAACGTTCTTTAAAGACCCTTGAGCCTTGGGTTGAGATCTGACTTTGATTAGAGCTTATCTTTCATAAATTCCTTTCCTAAATTGCATACATGATTAAGGCCCCCAAGGGAGCGCTGACCATCTGAAAAGAGCAAGAAAGATGTGTTCTTTTACTTTGGCAATTCCAAAGTAACCTTTAAGAAAATTGTTCCTAAGTATCATAACCACCATAGTTCCCTGAACCCTAACAGTAACTTGCGTGCCCAAAAACCTATCCAAACTCCCTAATAGTGTGATACCTAGAAAACACAGCTCACCTTCTTAGTTTAAAGTGTAATTCTCTCTATATCTGCTATACAACAAACTGTAATTGTACTTTTTCACAGCCACCTGTTTGTGTCAACTGCAAAAGCACGAAGAGGTGAGGAGAACAAAGGCCAGTGTTCTGCTGCATCACGGCCTGACTTCTTCATGATATTCACAATACTTACTATAGTTAAAGTCAATGCTTTAATAAAAGTACATATAAAAGTAGGAACAGCAGGTGTGAAATTTTCCCTGTTCATAACATCGTGTGAGCACACAAGAGGTTACAGATTTTGGAGTGTTTTGGATTTAAGAAATTATTATTGTGTACTATTTTGCTCATTTGGCAGAGGAGGAGAGCAAGACATAGAAATGTTAGGTACATTTTCTAGTGCTGGTCATCTAGCAAATAGAGAGGACACATGAAGGCAGCCAATCTGGGAACCATGCACACTTTCCATCTCTATGTCAGAACATTCCCAAGGTGGCACCCCTGGTCTGGGTGGTTGTGGATTCTAATCCAGCCAGCTTGGGCTGGAAGCTGAGTGTGTGTGCACCCCATGACCCCCAAGTACTCCTGTTGTTTTCTGAAGTACAGAGACTGGACAGCAACATGCTCCACTATGCTTTGTCTTACATGCCAGGCTGGTACAGGACAAGCCTGCAGTAGGTAGCTGAGTTAGATGGAAATATTGTAGGTGCTCAGACAGGGCTCGGCCCTCAAAGGAGCCAGTGTGGAAGACAGAAGATGAGGTACCATGTCATCGTGGGAGAAAGGCACCACCAGCTGTGGGCCAGACCTCAAGACAAGGGATAAAGCAAATGCACCCACAGACCTCCCTAAGGATAAACATCAGGGATTGATATTCTAAGTAGGTCTCTAGCACCTTGAGAAAGTGAGGAAGAATCACTAACCCAACTCCCTTACAGGGAAAACCCCTGTTCTGTATTCATGTCTGCTTGTTAAGTGTGTGACTTGCTTCCCCATTTGGTCCCGATTTAATCAATTTTGCCTGAGTAATTATACTTATAATCTTATTGGTTGATCATAGTTTTGTCCCACCTCATGCCCACCTTGTAATTTCCCATGTTTCCAACCTTAGACGCACCTCATGAATTTGCTCTATAAAAATCCCTAAAAAAGGCAGATTCCTTGGGAATCCACTTGGGTCCCCTTCTGTCTCTCTGTCAGACAGAAGCTTTGTTTCCCTCAATAAATGTATTCCTCTCTTAATTGTTCCTAAAATTCATTCATGGATTTCAGAGAGCATAAACTCATTTCAGATATCTAGCAGTTTGGGAGTTTCTTTCCTCTATATCACTATATGTTCAGGGCTCCCATACTAAAGCAAGCAGAGGTGCTTTGGTCCCGGATATTTATCCAGGGCACTTTTGTGTTCACTGCTCCTGTAGTATCATCCCATTGACCTGCAGTTAGGTCTCACTAATATTTAGGGCCAAAGAGTCCTCTTAGTATAAAGGGTGTAATCCCTGTGTGAGACTCAACTTTTGGAAGAATTTGAGGTTACTGTCAAGAGAAATTCAGACAGTGTGATCATATGGTGTTCTGCATCTTGCCCCTTACAGACCCTGTCTTAAATAATTGAAGGTTTTCTCTAAAGTTAACTTTTATAATCTACTTATAAATATGGAATTTCATTAAGGCTACTTTCTAGAATACTAGAAATCTATTTTTACAGAAGTTTTTTTTTGTTAATTCTGGGAAACATATACATGGCTGAAACCAAATTATTTTGCAATACACTTTAACATCTATATGACCATAAGAAAAAGATTTCCATGGAATATTTATATCCTTTCTCTAAATACTGCTTTAATTTTGAGGTGGTGGGTTTTTAGCTTTATCCTACTCCAGGGTTTGGCTGTCTGGCAATGTTTTTACTGATTTACTGGAATCTTTTGACATCCTTTACAATCCTTCCAAAGCTTTTCTTACATAAACTTACCATTCTGACAGGTCATAGCAAGTGCTTGAATTTACTGTGTTTTACACTTGATGACCTTGGTTAGCTCTCACACATGATTTTCTCCCTGGCATGTTAGTACTTTTACCTTTGCAGTGTATTTATTTAACATACACGAATAATCATGCCGTCAGTTTCTTCTGAGTTCTAAGAAACCACTGGGGAAATAACATTCACAAGTTGTCTCTTGGAAAAGTAGTAAGTAATTCAAATAATTTTAGGGAGTTTAATTTGAAAAGGCAAATGTCTTGAGACTTTACATGCTTATTTAAATGTCTTTTATGCTTATGATCGATACCCAGTTGCTTATGACAAATCAAATGTTTACAGGTATGTCATTTTCCATCCACATTTATCGTGCCTCATGAAGAAGTAACCAGCTTCTAAAGGGTCCTTCCCCATAACACAAGCTCCAGCTATATTGATGAACTGCTTTGATGTTAATATTTCATATGAGAAGTTGTTTTCCTTTAAATTGATGTGAAAAGTTTTTAACTGCCTAAGTCCTTCAAATCAGATGAGTTAACCCCATTCAGAGCATATGATATTACTTTTGAAACTAATTGAAGAAATGGCCAAAAGTATAGAAAGTGATGCTCAAGTGTAAGTATGTAAGAGCCGCCCCACTACAGAGCAGGCTGACCAGAGAAGAAGTTAGAAATTTCTGTGAGGGCGCCACCTGGAGCGCAATAGTTCTGAGAGTGGGAGTCCTTCTCTGTGGATAGCGGCTTACACAGAGAGAGGCGACGTGTTAAAAGTCCTGCAGGGTAGAGAGACGGGTCATTACTTTCCCACAAGAACCTCTTCATTTAGGAGGATGAAAGCTAAAATGGAATATAATTGTTATGATTTTGGATTGAAATTTCCCTCCAAAACTCATGTGCTAAAGGCTTGGTTGGCAGGTGATAGGCTTTTAAGGAGCTGAGTGGGTCATGAGGGCTTGAACTTCAGCGAGTGTATTAATTTAACCAAGGGATAGTACTTTCATGGCGTTACTGGGAATTGACGTAAAGAGGAAGTACAGCCCTTTGGAAGGCAGTGGATTATGGGTATGCACAGACGCCCTGGGATTCTGTTTGTTCTTGGCCCTTTCCTCTCTGGCTCTTTTCTTTTCTCTGCTTCTTGGTTTCCCTGAAGTGAGCAGCTTCCCCTCACCACGTACATCTACCATCATGCTTCTCCCCTACCACGGGCCTGGAACCACAGAGCAGGATGACCATGACGTCAGCCTCTGATACCACATGACAAGACAAACCTGTCCTCTTCCGGGTGTTCATCTCAGAGACTTGCCAAAGTCATGAAAAGCTAACCCAATAACTTAAAAAAAGGTGCTGCTTTTAAGGTAAGAGTTGTTGTAAGTGTAGGGTGCCAGATGAGTAGAAAGCTGGAGCTTGACGAGGGAAAGTGTTAACACTGTTTAAATTAAAAAACAAACAAACAACAACAACAACAACAAAAAACACAAGTGAAATACCAAGGAATTTTTGAAGACATAGCTTTAAAAACAGCATATCCAACTCTTGGTCATAAGGGAAATAGACATGGCAGGTTCAAAAGTAACTTTAAGGATTTGGCTGCTTTGAGATAGGAATAATTTTGTCAGGAAGAAAATAAAAATGGGATTTTATGGTATAAATAACAATGGCATTTATGAAAATGCTTGTCACACACAGGAAGAAGTATCAGAGCTTCCACTGTAAAATGTGGGCATCTAGAATTTATCATCTTGAACAGAAAGTGTCCACAAGACCACTTTTTCAAATAAATGTCCTGAATAACAGTATTGTTATTCTTTAATAATGTGTGTAACTTCCAGTAAAACTTTTTTACTGGTTCAATTCCTTTCTCATGATAGCGTAAGTATATCCAACTCTGATTTATAGAAAGAAAACTCAGACTCTAAGTTCTAGATTGAGCTTTCTTCACCAGAAAAATGCCTAAATTGAAACAAAAGTATGTGTTAATATGATAAAAAATTTGAATTTAAAATGCATATCATTGGAGTAAAACTTCTCCTGGTCTTATTTTTGCAGCAGATCACATGTAATGACCTTTCATTTTCTAGGATAGCCACTAGAGCTACTATTCAGTCTTCCTTTTGTAGCTCATACATTATCCTTCTTATATAGTTTTGTTTGACAATGTGTTAACCTGGTATTTGCTGTATAATTCTGGTCTTGCTAATGACAGTTAAAGCCACATGTAATGTTAAGGTACGACCAAATCACAACTGCCTCAATGTTTCTGTTTAGCATGACAGTGACATTTTGAGCCAGAAAATTAACACACTATTATTCCTATGCATGGGAAGTAGAGATCAAGATAATTTTTCTTTATTTGGCCAGTCAATTATAATACTGATCTCTAATTTTCATTCCAGAATGTCTCATTTTCAGTAGTGAAGAACTCAAGACACAAAAAGCATGAGGAAAAAAAATCTGCTCTTCAATCCACTTTTCTCTCTTGGTCGAATGGAATCTCCCTAGATATTATGAAAATATTTTCAATAGGGAATTTTTCTTTTACATTTCAGAGTTGGTGACATAAAGGTGATCAGGAGGGGATCTGGTATGGATAGACTATAGGACACCCCTCACTTCTACATTCTGGACATATTTTCCCTTGTATGCTTCATATAGGGATGTGTAGGCAACATTCTTTACGATCTTCCATCCCTGTGTTAAATATTGGCTGTATCTCATGCCCGTGTCCCAGCCTACTCTTAACATGGAAAAGACAATTGTGAAGTAGCTTTTTGTTTTGAAGTCTATCAGAAGGTGAGACAATAATTAGGTTTTTATTTTATTTTTAAATATCATTCACACTCAAAATAGCTAATAAAATGTTTTCAAAAAATTTTAACACCCATAAGTGCTTTTCAATCATTAAATTAAACTTACGTTGTTATTTTCAGTATGTTTCACAAAAGCATAAAGCTTGTAAAATTATGGGAGACAAATAATATGAAAACTTTCATGTGATCATGCTGAAGCAGTTTATTTTTCTAAACAGGGTACCAATCCTATATTTTTATATAACTCAATTATGAAATTCTGTATCATTTTTAATGTTTTTAAAATTTTTTATTGTCTTTTAAATTTAAAAAATAAATAAAATTTTCATTGTCATATTGCTGTGTAATAGCTAAGCCATATTTAAGGCATTCCATGTCAGCTACTGAGCTGAGATTTCCCATAGTACAACTTCGGTAATTCTTACAACTTTTTAGCAGAAAAGAGTTACCATATATTCAGAGAAAACTGATACCACAAAATAAATAACCTGTAAAAATCTTTATGTAGTCTGTAATGATTGTGCCAGCAATAAAACCCAGATCTGTCTGAGCCAAAATTCAAACTTTTAACCATGATGCTCTGCAGTGTAGCTTGTAAGATATTACCCAAACCTAATTTTGTGCTTTTTTTTTTCCATTTTGGACTATTTTATATTTTATCTTTTTTATTTTATTTTTTTACATAAAATCATAAAAGTTGTAGAGTAATGGAGTACTATGTAAAGTTTGATCATGTTTAAATCAAGTTAAACATATTGATCTCCTCAAACACATCATTTCCCCATTTGAGAACTTTCACAATTTTGGAGCAGCAACTCAAGACACATTTTCACATTTTATAAGAGAAGTCTGAATTATCAGTTTTGGGACAAACAGAATAGGTTGGGATGACATTGGCTGTTTAGCCATCCAATATACATTAATTTTTTTTTCTCTTGATAATACCAAATGATTTCATTGAGGATGGCCAGATGCATATCTAAAAACAGTATTGTAGTGGATTGATAACTGGTGGTCAACTCATAACCTCCAGCTGAGCTGAGTAAGCATGGTGCTGGGTGTGAGAGGCCCACCTGAGGACTATTGCCAACAGCATAAGAGGCAGAATGGGAGGAGAAGTTAGGCTGTTGAGAGCTGCGAGAAAGGCTATTGGGAGCTGGTAGAAGCTGTTGGGAGTCTGTTGGGAGCTGGTAGAAACTGTAAAGAGCTGTTAGATATTTTGGTGGAGCTCATCATGCTGGCTTTCCTGATGAACTTGGCTGTTTTCACCCTCCGAGGAGCTCAGGACCTTGTTGGCACTGAGAACAGCTTTGGTTCACTTTGGGGGAGCTCTGGTCTGCACTTTGAGCTTTGCTTCCTGGTTCTGGAGGGGAAGATGATGCACTGTTCAACCTCTTGAAGAAGCTTGCTGTGTTGGTTTTCCTCATGGGAACTTAGCCATCTTGATCATCAGGGGAGCACTGTTGCTGAGATGGCTGGGGCACCTTTCGGGGAAGCTCTGATTCTTACTTGTGCATCATTTCCTGGCTCCAGTGCAGATCCCTCAGCCTGCTAGCACAGATCCTTCATCCTGCTGGTATAGATTTCCTGGATTCCACCACTGCATTTTAGGCCTTCCCAGTGCAGATCCACGAAAAAGGACTGCATGAGATATTGTCGTGGGCTTTGGGCCTTCAGTTGAATTCATGGGAGGCGTTGTTATGGACTGTACGCCTTCAGCTGGACTCATGCAGGACATTAT
Source organism: Chinchilla lanigera (assembly GCF_000276665.1). Classification (NCBI taxonomy): domain Eukaryota; kingdom Metazoa; phylum Chordata; class Mammalia; order Rodentia; family Chinchillidae; genus Chinchilla; species Chinchilla lanigera. The sequence continues at coordinate 3,249,131 of NW_004955488.1, read as the reverse complement.
CACGGGATCCAGGCCCTCAGCTAGATTCCTTAATTTATAGTTTGTGAACAGATTTCCTGCACTCTTTTGTACATCATTCTTTGGGTGACTATTATAAATAATCTTATGAAATATGTATCCTGTATTTTTGTTCCCCTTACACAATATCCCCCAAACCATAACAGATATATTTCTCAGCCTTTCTCATGACTGTTAGCAGATAGGTGAAAATCGTTGGTCAAAGAGAGTTTTGAAGCAATTTTTGGACAAGATTCTGAAATGACTCTTTGAAGGGCACCTTTTCATTCTGAATACACCTTTATTAACCTTGGCTGTCTCACTACATCCAGCTTGAAACAAAGATATGATACATATCTGGCAATATTTTTGAGATAATGGAGATGAAGTCCAGAAAGATGGCAGAACTTAAAGAGCCTGACCATCAATCACTGGGCTTCTTTATGTGTAAGAAATGGAATGTATTCTAACATAGCTGAAAATAGTTGCTGGCTGACTTTTTCTAGCAAGTAAATAAAATTTCAGCTCGATAAAGTATATAAAATTAAGCCCAGAGAAAAATTGCATTTCATTAAAATAAGTTGAAGTCAAATCATTTATTTTTAAAGGTCTATAAGAAGAAAATGCAGTGCATGACAAGAGATGTTCCTGCATTGTTGAAGAAAAATATATTTCCCCATAGCTTCAGATATATTTTATTACATATTGATGGCTTGAAATATGTAATAAAGTATATCTTTAGCTTCTGCATTGCTTGTATTGTTTTTGTGTTATTTTCCAAATGTATGTGTGTTTGTTAATATGTTTTTGTTCTTTTATCTTTAAAATATTTATTTCATTTACAAATTAAAATAATAAAAATGGTTTTAAAAAGGAAGTATAAAGTTTCAAAGTCAAACTTCAAAATATGCATGTGTTGCAAATATATCAGTATTTCAATTATATAGTCATTTCAGTTGATTAACTATAAATTTTAAGATAAGAATGCATTTTGTAGTGGTGGGGACAAAATAAAGTTGTGTTTTTTAAAGATATTTTTAGAAAAAATCTTAAGCAATGGCAAAATCTATTTACAGTGAATAAGGAAAACCATGACAAAGTTATGATTATTTGTGAAAGTTTAAGAGGGATGAATGAAGCAGAGAAGAAAAGAAAGACCATGCCAGTCTATTACACAGAAAAAATTTTCTTTCTATGGTAAAAATGAATCTATACTGCAGATTGGCCAGTTTCATTTTATTGGTGTATTTTATGGTATTTACAGAGTTAAAAAGAGATTGACCTATTTCTTCTCATATTATTTTGCTGAAAGTTACAGTTCTTGTGCAAAATGGAGCCAAGGTGAGCTTTTGTACATTGGAATGACTTCTGAAAAGAGGACATGCGGTTTTATATGTACTGTTGTTTAGAATAAAAATCATGAAAAAAAGCTTAGAAGCAGTAGGAAATAACTTTCTCAAACAGAAAAATGTGCCATTGGAACTACTTATTCCACAGAATAAAATTTCTAAATCTATTTTGTTCTTCAGGACCACCAACAAACGGATGCAATGATGATTCTGTTGGATATACTGGTAGTGGGGAAAAAAAAGGCATAGAGAGAAAGGATTAGTGAAAAACCTGAAATTGCAAAAGGAAATATGAAGTCTTCTTATGCAGGGAACATAGGTATAGTATAGTATATCATACTAATATATCATACTAATATATCATACTACTTAGGGGCTCAAGTCTGGTTTTGCCTGGACTCTGACTGTCCTGTGTCCTTATTACCATCAAACAAATAGATGTTTCTGAAAATGGAAGTTTGAGAAAGTAGCCCCCTAAAGGCATGCAATTACTCCCTGCCTCCGCAGCCAGCTACCAGGAGATGGAATCTGACTGATAGATGATTCTGACTGCACTCCTCCAGGCCCAGCAGTGGCCTTCAGACTGAGATCAATGCTGAGACTTCCAACCTCTTCCAAGGACACCCTGAGGTCCCTAATTGAACTCCAGGGGATTGAACTGAATTCATTTTCAACTCTTGGTAGCTCACAGTCTGAAGAAGCCTACTGAGGCATAGAAGCAGCTTGCCATTATAGAAACAAGTAACAAGAGCCAAAGCAGGTGTAGATTCCTACCGCATGAGTACATCCAGCTGGGGACACAAAATGAGCTTCATGTTTTAGGCAGTGGGGAGAACTGTTTTTTCTGTCTGAAACATTCCTGTGACTTTATCCACTCAAAACACTAACAAAATGTCATGAACAAATGGCTTATAAGCTGCAGAAATTGGTGCTTCTCCGCTCTGGAGACTGAGAAGGCTAAGATAGAGGAAAGAGCAGACTTGGTGTCTGGTTATGGCCATGGTGCGGTTTGCTGGTGGAGGCACCTTCCTGCTCTGGTGTTACTGGGTGCAGGAGACAGACATGTATGAGGGCTCTTTTATAAGGAAAGTGTCTTGGTTACTTTTCTCTTGTTGCTGGGACAAAATACCTGATGCCCAAAATTAAGGAAGGAAAGGTTTATTTCGCTTACAGCTGTGGAGGTTTCAGTCTGTACTTGGCAGATTATAAGGCCGAGTGGTACAGGGCAGAGGGCTGCAGCTTATGGTGCAGAACACAGCAAAGCAACAAGCACAAAAGCCAGGAAATGGCCCCAAGCAGCCTCTTGCTCTCCCTTACATATGTAAACTATCCACCCCAGGGCCGGTGTAGCTCTTACACCCATAATCAGTCAAACTCTAAAAGCCTGCCCCATGGCCGCATGAGGCTTTGGGGGGACACCCAGACATAAACCATAACAGAAAGTGATATGAGTGGGTCAGAAATATCTCCCCAAAACTCACGTGCTGCAGGTTTTTTCTCCAATGCAGCATGGCTCAGTAATGTGGACTTGGGGAAGAGACTGCCTGGGCTGTGGAAAGAGTTGAGACCTTTAGAAGGTGTGCTTGTGTGGGGGAAGCTGGCTACTGTGGCATGCCCTGAAAGGGCACATCTTGTCCCCGGCCCTTGCTCGCCTTTTTCCTGTTCTGGTGGCTAGAAAGGAACAGTTTTACTCTACCACATTCTATCCAGCCTTATTTCCTGCCTTACTGCAGACCCTGAAACAACCAACTCCGGGGATGATGGGTTGAAACCTTTGAAATTGTCAAGAAAACTAAATCTTTCCTCTTTTGAATCGTTTATCTCAGGCATTTTGTAAATAGCAAAGGAAATCTGACTGACAAGGGCAGGAAGCCCTTTCATGAGGGGTCTGCCATTGTGACATGATCCCCTCTTAAAATCCGCAGCTCCTAAAACCACCATACCAGTGATTAGGTTTAGCATACAAATCCGGGGGGTATACCAAACTTCACGACGTAGACCTAAGACACAAGGGGACCTTCATGCACTTGGTAGTAGATAGTGCTCCTCTGCCTGTAAGGTACTACTTATTTAGTTTCTCTCTAAATTTCTGTACACCTTTTAAAATCTAAGACTAGAGCCACCTGTCCTGAGAAGCTGCCCGTAGGCTCCCACATCACCTTCTGAGTTTCAGACTCTTTTGTCAGATTTTCCTGTTGGGACTTACATTTTCCTCTTATCAGTTTTGCTTACTTATATGTGCTGCTTAAAGCCAAGGAAATGCTATTTTTTCTTTCTTGTGCTCACATGTGTGTGTGCATGTGCATGTCTGTGTGTGTGAGTATATGTGTGTGTGTGTTTATGGCATGTTCAGCAACCATGATATGAATGAAAGCATTCTGGTCCCAAGGACCAACCTCTGTAAAATGAGAATAGTAACTTATGCCCTGGGAAAACTATTAGTATAATCAAACACAATCTGGTTTGGAAAGCATACATTTTGAGGCTCAGCATTAAAAGTAATGAATCTGGGGGTCACATGTTGCATGTTCTTTGACACTTTTGTGGGCTTCTGTAAAATGAATTGGATGACAGCAGAAAATGGGTCCCAGAGAAATGCTACCTGTCTTGATAATCCCCACAGTATAAATGGGATTTATAATTTACTGGAAGTTGTAGAAATTTCTCCTGGATCTAATTCATTGTGTCTCCAGATGTCTGGAGAACACAAAAGACATACCAGCCTTGTGGGAGCACAGCACACAGATTTCCCAGTCCAGCCACATTTTAGTTTCTGGAAATGGCTGTGAAAGTGAAATTAGCATATGGCCAATTTTCTGGATGCCCAGAGGTTCCTGGATCATGCTGATACATCTTTATCTACTCATTAGGATTATGGCTTGAAATTTGGTTTTCTTGAGTTTATGCTTATTACTCTCCTAGTTATTACAACAGTTCATTCACATTATGCTTCACTTTCTCCTCCTATGAAATGGATTCATTAAAACCAAACTTTAAAAATATGCTTGGTTAATATATTGACCTACATCCAATTATATGTAATGCATTTTCAATGGGCAAGAAACAGGAAATGATCTTTTAGTTTATATGTACAAGAAATGCTCTGGGGAGATTTTTGTGATTACTAGAGCTACACTAAAAGCAATATACAGATAACAGACACACATGCACATCTATATGTGTATGTGTGCTTAGTTTCATAGGTTTTATATGTTGATGAGGTCTCTTACTGGAAAATTTAAATGTCCCTTTAGCATTTATTGAAAGCAGCACATTGAATACATTTGTTGAATACAAATGAAATTAAATTTTGCCTTTTGCTTTACCTTGAAGTTAAGTAATGGCTGAAGTTGGGCTTTACCTTCAGGTTACACTGGACAGTTGTCAGGGTTCCTTTTCATTGACTTGCGTTTAAAGAACCACCCTTTCTATAACATTCTCGATTCAGAAACAAGACTGCCCAGTTCTGTGTGCTAACTAGAACCCTTAGCACGATTTGCAATCTTTTCTCCACATCCAGCAGTTTCATATAGCAGGGCAACAAAAGCTCAATTAATTGCAAAAGGAAAATAAAAATAAGACTAGTGAGCTTCCACACTCATGGTTCGAGGAGGGTGACACAGAGAGAAATGGAAACTTGGGGCTGTATCAAAGAAGGATAGTAGGTTGAATTTATTCTGGTATCAGAGTTAGGAAGATTGACAAACAAGGACATAGAAAGGTCTTCGCATCACTGGAATAGTGAGTTTTACTCAGAGAAGGAGAGGCATGGTTTTGAGCGCATCACCTGACTAGAGATGGGTCGAGAATCTAACTTACAGGCTCAGCGCAAGGCAACCACTGCCTTCAAGATTGCCTAGTAGCCGGCAATGTAGCTCAGTGGCACAAGCACCTGCCTGGCAAATGGCAAGGTCCTGAGTTCAATGCCCCCCCCCAAAAATAAAAAAGATCCAGAGGCAAAGAAGGCCAAGTTTTCATGTGGGTTGGAATTGAAGGATCAAGGACTAAATCTTGGAAAGTACCTGGGGACACCAATGGAGACAGAGAAACACTAAAACTAAAGGACGGAAGGCAGATAATTGAGAGACAGGAAGATTGCATGGATTTTGTTGACTTACAAATGTGAGCAACCTGCAAGCTTTAAGGAGTTGTATGAGGCAAAATTTATATTTGGTTTAATTTTGCATTGCAAACACAGCAGTTCATATAGAGAATAAAGGAAATTAAATACCTCCATATATATATATATACACACACACACATGCAATTATTTAAACTAACTACACAACTTACACCTCTATATCTTAACTAAACCCTCTTCAACCTGTGTTGTTTTTATAGATACATATATGCATAGACACCTACGCCTATGTATGACAAGTAGAAAGGAGAAAAATTCTGGGTCTAGATTTAGCACATAAATTCAAAACTTTACAGCTGTGCAGTTTTGTTTCAGATTATAATTCATAGAAACAAGATAAGCTGAATAGGTGGTGGTTTTATTCACCTTTGGATTTTGAGAGCTTACCAGCACTTTACCACAACCTAATTCTATACTATGATTTCAGGCATTCTAGATTATAGAACACAGCTGGAAAGGCTTAAACAAGTTACCCCTTTCCTCTATTCTCTTGTAATGTCTAGCAGAGTTCAAAGATAATGCTACTGTATGTTAGTTATTTATAGAAACTTATAGTGGTCAAAAAAGAGTTAAAACAGTTGACTTAGGATTCTATCTTGCCAAATTACTGGGAAAATTATCCCGTGCAACAAAACAGCGGTCATGACGTAGTCTAATCTCTTTATAAAGATGGTAACTGGACCTTTGGGTAAGTTGAGGAATGACATTTGTGAAGAAGACAGTTTATGCTAGTGGATGATCTTATCCATTGCTGCTTATCTTTTGTATGGAGTTAAAATTTGAAGTTAATTAGATTACTCAGGTCTTATGATTAGAACTTGGAAAAAGTGTCAGGTAGCATATATAAGCAAAGTCAGTTGAGAGCACATAAAAGGATAGAGGAAATGTAGCAAAAAATATTCATCTGCTCTTCTAAACAGCTTTTGGTAAGATCTTTATCACCACTGTCCAAAAAAAATATAATGTGAGCCATAAGTGCCAGTGACTTATCTAATTTAAGATTTTCTAGTAAGCATATTTAATCAGATAAAAAAGTAACAGGGGAAATTCATTTATAAATTTGGTCAACTCAATTATTTCAAATTATATTTCACTACAGAATCAATATAAAAACTAGAAAACTATTTATATTAATAATTTCCTACAAAGACTTCACAATCGAGTATATTTCACTCTTAAATTGTACCTCTATTATGATTTCTAATGTTCCATATGTGTTCAATATTTGTTTTATTTGTTTAGCAGTGAGTATATTGCATGTGGTAGATCTAAACCTTGAAAAAGAAGGGAATGAAAGAGAGAGAGAGAAAGAAAGGGAGGGAGGGAGGGAGGGAGAGGATAAAGGAGAGAGAGAGACTGAGGGGAGGAGAGAAGAGTTAGGAAAAAATCTATAAGGCTAAATTTTTCTTTCTTTCTTTCTTTTTTCCATTTTTGAGACAGTTTCTTCTATGTAGTTCAGGCTGGCCTTGAACTTACTATGTAGCCCAGGCTGGCCCTGAACTCAAAGCAACGGTCCTGCCTCGGCCTCCCAAGTTCTGAGATTACAGGTGTGCACCACTATGCCTGATTTTTTTTTTAAGACAAGATTTTTCTACCCCTGGAAAATCTTCTTATACTTTTATTGTTAGCTGGAGAGATTTATGAGAACTTATACATTGATATAAATAAGTCCACTTATTGCCCCAAAGATTATACAGATAGCAAGAATTCAAACTCAGGGGGCTTTTGAGTGTAAAACACATTCTATTAGGCATTTCAGATATTTTTAGTGGTACAAAACACTTGTTGAATCACTATTGTCACTATTGTCTTAGATTTAATGGTCAGGAGGGCCATTGGTAATTTTAGATAGCATAGAATAACAGGTATTATAGTTGGAGAAGCACAGATTCCAAAGTGACTGCAAGTTTTTATGACTGGATGCAATGCATCTAGATGGTAGGATGGGGTTTATCTGATATAGGCAGTTGGACTTATCCCAAGATGGTGACAAATAGTCCTACCATTCATCCTTTACTATAGATTTAATACTCCCCCTTAAAAGTCTGTAATACTCTTTATATAGGAAAGCTTCGGCTTTTTTTCTTTCATGGAATGACATAATTAGACATGACTGTTAATTTAACATATTGACTTATAGATATTCTACATGGGGTGAGGCAGGACCCCTTTGCTTTATTCACTATATATGATATAGTTTAAAAGTTATTTCCTATAGAAAGAAACTTTCATTATGATATAGCATTTATGATTATGTTCTAGATCAGAAATCCTCAATTTATTGTAGGGTATCCTCTATTCACCATCCTAATCGTGGGTATTAGTGTGGAAAAAATGCCACCACTGTTGGAAAAAAAACATTGACATTTCAAGTGCAGTGTGTTTGAAAAGTGATTCAATCATTACTTTAATCTCTCTGCCCCAGAGACAAATAGTGTACTTAGGTGTATCAAAAGCTTTATAGGTTCATTGGCAGAAGAAATAAAAACATGACTTAGGTCAATGATGAATTAGGATTAGAACATATTCCAGAAACTTAGTAGCCATTTCTTTGAAAAGCTTAATTGATGAAATGCCAGTGGAAACAGATTAATTGAAAATGTGAATTTGGTCTTGAAAAATATACAGGAAAATAAATATCTGCATCATCAAATATAAATAAATTCAAGTAACTATGAATGATAGAAAAGAAAGAGTAAAAGAACTATCAAATAATATCATAAATATGGTCACTGATATGCAATCAAACATCACAGTGGAAGGTCCCAAGTAGGTGATGTATTCTGCTAAATAGACAGAATTCCTACCCTATTCTGATGGTTTAAGTCTTGGTGGTCATCTGGAAGTTAACACGTCTATTATGATGTTATTGCAGAAAATATTGTATATTTGTGCTGGTCAACTTTCTATTCCTGTGACAAAATATTTGAGAATCACACCCTGAAGGGAGAAAGGTTTATTTTGATGCAGAGCTTTGCAGGTTTCCATTCACACTCAGCTGTCAAAAGCTTTGTGGCAGAAGAAAGTGGTGCAACTAATAGCTGCAAGGAAGAAGGCAGAGAGAGAGTCGGAGAGAAAAGATGTGGGGACAAGACAAACACTTCTAAGGTGCTCCCGCTTTCTCGAAGTAGGTCCACATCCTCCTAGCCCACCCTGCTAGGAACTCAAGAGTGAGACAGTCTATCAGTGAAGACTGCACCCTCCTCATTTTATAACCTCTTTTGCCCACTACTAACATTGTGGCATTGGCAATCAACCACCCAATGTATGGGACCTTGTGGGGCACTTAACATTTAAGCCATAAAAATATCTAAGAAATACATAAGGTGGAGCCAGGCATGGTGGTGCACGCCTGTAATCCCAGCACTGGGGAGGCTGAGGCCAGAGGATCCTTGTGAGTTTGAGGCCAGCCTGGGCTACAAAGTTAGTTCAAGTCCAGGCTGAACTTTGTGAGACTCTGTCTCACAAAAAAAAAAAAAAAAAAAAAAAAAGAGAGAAAGAAATACATAAGGATACACTGAAAAGTCCAAATGGGAGACTGAAAATAGAAAATTGGAAGCAATTGTTCTTTGATCAGTTTCTTCCACTATTGGTAGGTTTGGAGGAAAGAGAAAAAGCTGGCAGGCTGGTGTGATCTACTTGTTTTTAAACTTCTTAGTAAAGAGACTAAATGATAGTAATCATTATCTACATAATGATTTTAACAGACGTCCTTGAGATGAAATTGCTGAAGTAAATAAACAACTTATGGAAAATGTAAACTATATAACTTTCTGGGATAGAAGACATAGATATTTGATGATTTAAACTTTCCTTTCTGTGCATTGTAGTCTGTGCACCTGGAAATAGAAGAGAAACCTTTCCTATTATTTTAGGACAGAAAGGTCATGTCTGATCTGGAAAGAAAGGGTCCTGTGTGACCCAGTCGTCTCTCTGCTTTGTCTTGCTTCCTGACTGCTTGATTCTAAAAGTATGAGCAACAATTGATACCATATACATTTTCCTGATTTTAGGTTAGATTCCTGGGGTTTTGAAAACACTAATATGGTGTTTTGAAAACACTAATATGGTGAAAAACTCTATATTATGAAGACATTAGTATTTACGTTTTATATATATTTAGCAGATTTTGAAATTTTGTTTCATTTTCTCTTTGCATGGAGAGTTATGTGCCTCTATTCTCTGTCTCCAGTTGCCCCTCTGTAGATAATGTAAAAATTGGATGTGGCGTGGTACAGCATGAAGGTGATGTGCTCTGCAGACGAAGGTGATGACAGATGCTGCTGACTGAGAGAAGGTGGCTGAAAATACTTATGGACATGACAGAAATGTTTCTTGTGTGCATTGAACAGAATGAAAACAATTGAAAAGCCAGCATATAGGTAGATTGATAGATGATAGATAGATAGATAGATTGTGAGACAGTAATTTCACTGCACAATCAGTAGATTCACTTAAACATGTGAGAGGTTCCACCATTAAAAGTTTACGGGGTGGTGACAAATTTGAAGCAATTTGTGTTGCTGGCATCGTGCATGTAACATACCGTGCAACAGTTATGCAGTGAGCTTGAAGGGATAAATGGGTTGACATAATCAAGTTAGGGATTAGAAGATAAAATTTTTAATTTGTATTTACTTATATTTGTATTTACTTGTATTTAATTTAATTTTTAATTACTTTGTGTCTTTAAGAAAATTTATTTGCTGTTCTCAAATGTTCAATTTCAGAGATCTTTGTGGTTGCAATATATATATATTAATTAATTACATTTACATTATATTAATTATATGTATAATTGCTCTAATTTTTATTACTTGTCTTTAATTGTTTGATCAATTTTGCATTCTTACATCTGCTAATCTGAGCAACTTCATTGAAGATAACAATATATAATATAACAACCATTGTTAATTCCTATCACCTCGTTTTGAAATCTTGGATCATTTTTATTGTTTTGTATTGTTTTATTTTTCTCTTCATTGTTGATACATTGTTATTGTTTTTTTCTCTTTAAAGTAAAAAAAATAAAAAGTAAGAAAATAATAAGAAATGATTGTTCTGGGTAGGGATGCATATGACAGGTCAATGAAAAATAGGAACAAAATTCAACATTTGGGTAAGACCTATTTTATACTTGACTATCTAAATCTCCTTCCTCTATAAGCACAGTTATAATTCTGATTGAAAGAGTCTGACATGGAAGTCCATTGAGTTAAAATATTAAGGACAAATAATGGTGACCATCCAGCTTCTAGAGAGAGCACACAGTTCATTTTCCTTTCTGTCCTTTATTCTTTTTTTTTGTCTTTTGTCTTTTCTTCCGGTACCAGGAATCGAACTCACGACCTTGTGCTTGCCAGGCAAGCTCTGTGCCGCTGAGCTAAATCCCTAGCCCCTTCTGTCCTTTATTCTTTTTCCTTTGCCAGTGATGAACATTGAGTATTGCTTCTCTGGAAATCTGTCATTCTTCCCTCTTTCCCTACAATATCTTCGTATCATTCACTTGGCGATATGTATAACAAGAGGGTTTCAGGGTGCCTTTCACTGTTTGAGGTTGTGCCTCATCTGGGAAAGATTCGAGACTTCTGTGTATTTGATTGCTTTCCTCCTCTTGGCGCCATTTTCCCTGTCACTACTCTCAGTGCGTCAATCTGGCAAATCTGTATTGGGCTGTCCCAAAATCACGCAATGCATTTCTGCTAACAGCATTCCATGGTTGCTCAGAGCTTGGTGACAAGGTTAGGATTACATTCCTCATTCTAAAAATGGGTAAGTTTTTGCCTGATGCCCTTTATCTGTGTATTTCCTTTTTGCAAATCTACAGCAACAGCTAAAGAAGGATCAGGAATCCCGGCTTTCAGCATTATGGTCCCCAGGCAAATGTTATTTTATGCCTACATCCAGGTTATGCTTTATTGCCACTCATGACTCCATCTGGGTTGGTTGGGGAGCACAGGGTGAAGATGCGAAGCACTGCTCCTAAATTTCTGCAAGCATTACATCATTTCATGTATACTTGCAAAAGTCAGGACAGCTGCCCCTTCTGTAATACTTTGTTTTCTTGATGGCACAAAAGGATTAATCAAGGCAGTTCTACCTGCTAGATGGTAATGAAGCCAGTGTCATGAATTTAAGAATTCAGCATGTGCAGATGGTGCTAGGGGTCTCTCTTGCATCAATTATTATGGAGGTCATGTCTTTAAAAAATTGTTTCTCTTAAATTAGTTTCACTTGGTGATGATAACACAGACATAAAACTTACCCTTTCAGTTAATAGAGGGTAAGACACTGAATTCTGCTTTTTTTTTTTTTTTTTTTGTAAGAATGTATCATTTTGCTTAGGTAACTGTTTAAATCTGTGGATTCAGCAGGTGAGTGGTTAATATTTGAAACTGACACTAAATAGCAGCCACTTCAAAAGTAGTGTCATGTGTGGGACAAGAAAATAGTAACATTAATTGTTCTTTTTGGTTTCATTGGGACTTTAGGGTGTGTTGTGTTTCCTTACTGTTTTCTCTGTTACGTTGTGTCTCAGTTACTTTCCTTTCATTGCTGAGACAAAATACCCAATGCCCAAAATAAAGAAATGGAAGATTTATTTAGCTCACAGTTCCTGGAGGTTTCAGTCCATACTTGGCGGGTTCCAAGGTAGGGTGGCACATGGCAGAGGGCAACAGTTCATGGTGGCGGAAAACAGCAAAAGCAGCAGGAGCAAAAAGGGAAGAGAGGCAGCAAGCAGCCTCTTTCCCTCCCTTACATTGTATGCAAACTACCTGCCCCAGGGCAGGTGTAGCACTCACACCCATCATCCCAACAGTGGACCATGGATCAATCATAAAGTCTAGAAACCTGCCACGTGACTGCATGAGGCTTTGGAGGGACATGCAGACACAAACCACAACAAATCTGTGAGACAGGAATAGAGTGATTTAGATGAAAGTAATTTAATGGATTACCAAAATGACTGCTGGCAGTAAGAGTCCAAATAACTCATAATGTATTCATTAGTACCCAAACACCCTTAGAACTTTTCAAACAAAAATTATTGGCATTTATAATATATCTAGGACTTTTACTGTGCTTTGCAACACTTTTATTTATGTTCTTTTATTATTTCTCTTACGAGTAAAGATAGAACTCCCATAATTTTATGTCTCATTTCTCATTGGATGAGAGTTTCAAATTCTTTGAGCTATGTACATAGAGACCTTACAGTGCTATCCAGACTTTTAATAATAATTACATACTATAAATAGTTCTTGTCAAATATATTTTAAAATAAGATAATGGAATCTTTTAAGAAGATGATAACCTATTTCAAATGCTGCAGTATTTTAAAAATTATGTTTTACTAAGAACTTAGTTTGTATCACAAACACATAGTATTTCATTCATGTTATTTCATATAGTGTAAGATTTGTGTGGGAGTTGTTGCCTTAACTTGCAGGGTGAGACTTAGGTACTGTAAAATGACTGACCTTAGTTCTCTCCATTGGAAATATCATCTGTTTCACTTCAAGTGGTATCTGATCCAAACTCATAATCTTAAGCACTATAGTGTAAGGCTGAACATAGTAATAAATAGTGCATATCATCAGCAATATCAAAGAACCCTTATGTATACCCATCTGGTAGGCTTAGTCTATATTAGTGTTTTTGTATGGGAGGATCATCTGGCCCACATAGAACAGAATAATATCGTTGGCCAACTTTCTTGACAATGTAACATTGTCGACCAAATCGAGGGACATATAATGGTTAGGATTTAAGGAAAATCAGATTAAATCTCCACAGACTGAATTTATTTGGAATTTTTTTCAAATTTGATAGCATAATAAGAGTATACATCTGTCTTCAATGCCTTACATTATGTGGATAAAATCATATAATGACTACAGCTCACTCCAACATACCATTACACCATTAGTAAGAAATTAGAATAATAAGAAATATTAACTAACAAATTAAATTTGGCAATTTGCACTATAGGGGAAAACACTATACTTGTTTTGTTTTCCACTAATGCAAGTATATCTTTTAGGAATAACTTCAGAGGAGCAAAGCTTGGGCAGTATGTTGTTATAATAAGACATTGTAATAAGTGATAATAACTTATGCTGAATCTCTTGTGCTTTATTTTAGTGCACTCCTCTCTCTCCTTTACATATTGAAGTATCTGCTAATTTTATTTTCCAGTATTCAAACAGGGCTTAATTTAACTCACTAATTTCAAATTTATGCCTGAAGCTAAACTCCTTATATTTAAGTAGCATTTCCTAAAGGTATTTAAGTGAATTATTCTACTTTGTATCAATGATCAGCTTTTGAAGTAGGCAAAATATTTCATGTTATTATGCTTTTGAGGTGAAAAAATAGTAATTTAAAATCATACACAATGTGTTTTAAGGTCTATTAAATAAAGTTTTCTTAGCTTGAAATATAAAATTTCTTTACAGTCTCGTTTTTCTTTTCTTTTTTTTTTTTCTGGCATCATTTCTACTACTTGTTGCAAAGATTATACAGCTCTGCAACTTGACTTTGTTTTTTCCCTAACATTTGGCATATGCTCCTGCCTCGGGCCTCCATGAATTGGCCAGTGCTGGCTCTTGTCCTGCAGTGCCTTCTTTACCTAGAAAAATCTAACTAATCCATAAGCTCATTTAAGATAATCCTTCCTTGGGGCAGAATATATCTTGTTCACTTATTTTCTGATGAAAGTAAAAATGAGGTTTGTTTTCTGCTTCATGTATCTAAAATTATTTACCAAATGCTTTGTAAATGCCAGCCATAATAGGAAACAAGGTACTTACCAAATTAGTAAAATGTGTCCAAGACTTCCAGAATTTTAAGTATACATTTTGTATGCTGTATCACAACTCCTTGGTAACCCTTTCCTGTCCCCAAAAATGCTGGGAAGATACAGGATTGAGTGACCAGAGTCTCTTGCTCAGATTTTTATCTCCAGGATCAAGCATGATACCTGCAAATAATAAACAGTATTTTTTAAAACTTAAATTAGTAATTAGTAGCTTTCCAAATGGCATACACTTCAAAAATAATGGAGTGAAAAGCAAAACTTTAGATTTTGTGTGAGGCATGGTAGCGCATGCTTGTAATCCCAGCGCCAGGGAGGCTGACACAGGAAGATTGCTGCAAGTTCGAGGTCAGCCTGGACTATGTAGCAAGACCCAGTCTCAAAAAATTTTTTTTCTGAATTCTGTATTCTCCATTGTATTATAGAGGCTCCAATTCATTGGAGAAAATAATCATTCCACTAATCTATGATTCAAAGATTTTTATTACAGTGGATGAAATTTACTGATTATTTTCAAGTATATAATTTAATACACAGTATTTGCTTAGGTTACATTATGAGCCTATGGACAAAAGATCTGTGATTGAAGAGAGGGTTAAGTAGTTTGGTTTGTTTCCTGATTTCAAGGAGAGTTGCAACACTGTACAATTGGCCACTATGCAGACCAGTTCTACTCATGTTGATAAATAAGCAAAGAGCATTAATTATTCCTAAGAAAAATGCAATACCCCTTCCTAAATAAACCTCTGCAATTCCAAAAGAAGCAAATATGTGTATTTTTTCAGTTGAATAAATCACAAGACCATAAAGACTCTGCCAGTGAGGGCATAGGGGGAAAGGATGGACACTAAAAAGAAAGACCATGTCATGTTTTTTTTTATTTTTATTTTTTTGGTTTTTCTCCGGTACTGGGAACCGAACTCATGACCTTGCACTCGCCAGGCAGGCGCTTTGTCGCTGAGCTAAATCCCCAGCCCCGACCATGTCATCTTAATGGTGTTACTATTATGGACATAGTTTTGATAAAATTAGAGATATTAAGTGCATTGTGGATGAGGATTTAGAAAGAGATGGGAAATATATTTTACTTATTGGAGGAAAGGAAATTCTTGGTACATCATCACATGAAACTTGAGTAAATTTTCTCAAACTGTCATCTAGAAAGCAGAAGTATAAATAGTAAACTTGGATGGACAACTCAGCAGATGTCTTGAAGGTTTGACCTTGTTTATTCTTGATGCTAGTGGTAATATGGGAGATAAAAGAGATGAATTGGTGTACAACTCATCAAGAAAAAAAATCAACTAGATTTGATGATTCAGGAAAATCTCAGTTCATGCAAATCATAGTACTACAATTGGGAGATGTATTGTCAGTAATTCTTGGTCTGGAGAGAAAGCTAAAGATGTGGCTTGACAAACATTTGCTAGTGTTGAAGCAATTAGTTAAGCCAGAACCCCTCTCAGACAAAGCAAAAAGATTTTCCTTTGCAGGAAAGATTTGCTGACATATATGTGTGACATAAAATGTTTCTGAGCGTTATATCAGCAGAAACACTGGTGATTTAGTTCGAGTAAACCTAATAAATGGGTACAAAATGAAGAAGACTGTTAACTCCCAAAGTTCTACAGGGAAAAGACACACAGATGAAACTGCTCAGCAGGAAATGTGTGCTGCCCCTCAAGATGAAAACATCTCATAAGTCCCAAGCTAGGTAGGATGATTTTTAAGTTTTTAAGGCTGATGAAGTTTCCTAGTTGATATGAAGTGTTTAGGGCCAGTAGGGGGGTTGATTTCATGTATTAACTTGGCCAGGCAATGACACTCAGACATTTGGTTGAACATGTGCAATAATAGAGGTGGAGTAAAGCAGATTATCCTTTATAAAGGAAGTGGGGCTCATCCAGTCAGTTGAAAGCTGTTACAGGGGGAAAATATGCAATCCTTGAATGGAGGACTTTTTCCTCCATACTACCTCTGGACTAGAGTTGTAGTAATATCTTTTTCCTAGTTGTTCACTCTGCTAAACTCCCCCAAAGATTCTAAATTACCAGACCTCAAAATTGTACAAGTTAGTTCTCTGAAATATCTACGTCTCTGGATGTCTGTTTTAAACACACACACACACACACACACACACACACAGTTGCTTAAGTTTCTCTGTAAAACCTGACTAATCTATCTGGTGCTTCTTCCTTTAATTTTCTCCTTTGAAAATGGGAATATAATGCCCATAATTATTATTCTATTTTTGCTCCTCCATCATATTTTAGGAATAGATCCCTTTATGTTTAGCTTCATTATCTCATACTTGGGGTAAGAAATTTCCCCAGAGATGGATCATACTCAAAGTCTTATCTGTAGCTAATTTAAATCAGATTTGTGATATTCAAGCTAATGGTATTTGGATGAGATTGCACGCCTGAGTCCATTTTGCATTGAGCTGATATTCTGGGGAATGATCACATGTGTGAAGAAATTTGCCCACGGATTGAAGGTAACTCTTTGTGATGAGAGGGCAGATTGGTAAACTGAGTAATGGCTCTGTCTAGATCCTATTCGGTGGAAGCTGTGATCTATATAGTAAAAGAACTTTGCAGAGGTGATTATTTTAAGGACTGCA
The DNA here is from genome assembly GCF_000276665.1 of Chinchilla lanigera. Taxonomy (NCBI): domain Eukaryota; kingdom Metazoa; phylum Chordata; class Mammalia; order Rodentia; family Chinchillidae; genus Chinchilla; species Chinchilla lanigera. The sequence goes on along the minus strand of NW_004955488.1, from coordinate 3,232,203 downwards.
AGAGTGGAGATTATCTTAGTTCATCTAGATAGGTTATGAATATAGTCACAAGTGTCACTTAAGAGTGAGTTTCATAGGGATCTGAAAAAGGGCAAGTGACCACAAGAATGCTGCAGTGCTGACTGTCAAGATGAACAAAGGAACCACAAATCAAGAAACATAGCTCTTTCAACTTGTGGTATGAAAAGAAGCTGATTCTCCCCAAGAACTGTCAGAACAAGTGTGGTTCTTGTCATCACCTTGATTTTGGCTTAATCAAGCTACTCTCACACTTTTGCCATCCACCGCTCTTAAGAGATTAAACTATTTTACGCTGCCAAAATTGTGGTTAAATTGCTACAACAGCCAATGAAAAATAATGCATGGAGTTTTTTCTTTCTATGTCTCAAAAATCGGTTTCAAATGATACAAAACTATTCTACATAAGTATCCATTTATTTTATCCCACAGCAAGCAGTACTCTTAGAATAATCCACCACTACAGGAATGCTATGATTACTGTAAACATCTTAGGATGCTTGTTTATTTATTTGTTTGTTTAGGATTTATATAGGGAGTTTCCCCACTATTATTATGTAATCAAAAACTTGTTCATTAAAGTAAGTGTTATAATCTCTTTTCCTGTACCTCAGAATTAAAGTCAATATAGGTGCAAACATTTACATAATACCTGTTATGGTTTGTGTCTGGGTGTCCCCCCAAAGACACATGCAGTCATGGGGCAGGCATCTAGATTTTTGATTGATCCATAGTCCAATACTGGGATTATGGGTGTGAGTGCTATACCTGCCCCTGGGGCAGGTAGTTTGCATACAATGTAAGGGAGGGAAAGAGGCTACTTGCCACCCCTCCTACCTTTTGCACTTGATGCTTTGCTATCTTCCGCAGCCATGAATTGTTGCCCTCTACCATGTGCCACTCTGCCTTGCAGTCTGCCGAGTACATACTGAAACCTCCATGAACTGTAAGCTAAACAAACCTTTCCTTCCTTAATTTTGGGCTCAGGTATTTTGCCTCAGGAATGAGAGAAAAGTAACAAAGACAATACCCATACATGCAAATATATGTGCACATTCACATATTTGTTTATATTTAAATTCAATGAAGATTAAACCACAAAGCATAAAATTATATACTTATTATTAAACTTAAAGAGGAAAGGCTGTTTTAGGCAAAATAGAAACTATACTACCTGCCATAGATCTAGTTATGTACATTTGACCTTGAACCTGCATAAATAATTCACATCATTTTAAACTAGAAGAAACATTTTTAAAAGACAATTACTGTATTTAAAGTCAAAATAAATCTTGAATATAACTATGTATTGAATTCTACTTTAACTCCTTTATTTTTAAAAAAGTGGAAACTAAATATTAATACTTAGCCTCCCTATTTTTCTAAACAATATAGCCTATAATTCTTCCATATACATAAGATATTCATTATGCTTTTTGATTTCTATAATATGATACTGCACAGATGTTTTATGATCTATTCAATTAATTCCTTATTGACTTTTCTTTTAATTCTCTTGTTCTTATAATTTATCAGTGTGTATGTTTGGATTTTTTTCTAGTGCATCTTTGGGATAGATTCTTAATGGTAAAATTTATGGATCCGAAGATACATAGTTATGTAATTTTACAAGATACTGTCCAACTCTATTCCTGGTTGAATCAGTTTAATTTCCCTCCAGCAATTCGTAGAACAATTTGTGTGCCAAGAGTCTGAACTGCTAAATGCACAGTCAGATCTTTAGAGTTGCCTCTCCGTAGAGTGGAAAACGCGGTGCCCAGCATAATCTTACTGTGTATTACTATGAATGAGGTTGAGTCTTTTTTTATACATTTAAGGCAATTTGCATTTCTTTTTCTGTGGACTTAGTATTTATCTTTTTTTAAAAAAATCGGGCCTTTGAGATTTTCATTCTCCTTTTTTAGAAGCCTTATATATTAAAAAAATCATTCAGATTCTAATATGCATTGTAAATGAAATTTGTTTAGGTGTTTTTAGCTATTCAGAAGATTACTTATGGGGCTGGGGATTTAGCTCAGCTGCAAAGCACCTGCCTGGTAAGCGCAAGGTCGTGAATTCAATTCCTGGTACAGGAAAAAAACAAAAGACAAAAAAAAATCAGAAGTTTACTTACATCAGAATCAAATGTATCAGCCTTTCTATTATTGGATTTGGATTGTGAACCATCAGTGAGAAAAAGTTATCACAGTCCAATTTATGCATTTATCATGCATTTAATATTCACTTATTAATTGAGTATTTTAACATTTATATTTATAGCCCTGAATTGCTGTAGATTTTTCTGTAAATTATGAAAAATTGTTTCCATAATATATTTTCTTCTTTTTTTGGCACCAGGAATCGAACTGAGGACCTTGTGCTTGCCAGGCAAGTGCTTGTGCCACTGAGCTATATCCTGGGCCCTCTTTTATTTTTTTTGAAACAGTATCTTCCTATGCAGTTCAGGCTGGACTTGAACTCACTATGTAGCCCAGGCTGGTCTTGAACTCATGGTGGTGCTCCTTGCTTAGCCTCTTGAGTGCTGGAATTATAGTATTATAGCTGGGATTACATCACATATGCTGCCATACCTAACTAATGAAATATTTCTTTAAGTTTTAGTTTTTAGTTATTTTAATATGGATTTTATTTTTATTTTTATTTTATTTTATTTTATTTTTTTTGGTTTTGTTTTTTCTTCAGTACCGGGAACCGAACTCACGACCTTGCGCTTGCCAGGCAGGCGCTTTGCCACTGAGCTAAATACCCAGCCCTAATACGGATTTTAGTAAGATCATTTTTTCTCATAAATTAAAGAAGTAGCTGTATTCATAAAAATTTACATGTACAATTTAGTACATATATTTTATTTGTTCTTTTGATACAACTGTTTATTTGTGTACCAACATTATATTTTTCAGTGTTTTGTTTTTCCTTATGGAAGTTTTATAATGCATTTGAATACTGAGTTGGGACTGCCTTATTCATTCCTGTTCCTTTTCAAAGTTTTGTGGCAATTCTTGCTTGTCCTTTGAAATGATTTTAATCAGACAAATTCAGGAATATTTTAGGAACACTCTTTCTCATTTATTTCAGCTATTTTGTATGTTTTGAAAGTTTTCTAAAATATTCGCCCATAAGATTTTGTACATATTTCTTTAAGATTATGATCAAGCCTTGAGATAACTTTGCTGTACTTTCTGATTTGTTATTAGCATTAATTTATCCTTCTTGGATGTATTTTGGACTTTGTGTGGTTACTCTGTCACTTCCTTTTATTGCACAAATTGGCTACAATGATTGGTGTTTTGTTCTTTGTGTCATGTTTTGTGGAATTACTTAAGGATATTAAAAAACTGTTACCATATTTGCAAAAATATTTCAAAGTTAGCCCAAAAATCCTCTAACACTTGCTTATTATGATAGATAATACAAATACAATCTGTAAGAAGCAGCATGATCTAAGTTGGACCCTAAGTGCTATTTTTGTGAGCACTCCTTGCTGGTACTGTATAAAATATCTGGGCCTGTGAATATTCCCTACATCAAAGAGAGCAAGTACTTTGGTTGATAGAAAAAAAATCCACTTAATCCAAAAATAAATAATGTGAGTTATTTTAAAACATTGTCTATAGTCAAATTCAATCACATAATGTAAATTCAACCACAGTCAAAGGGTTACTGAATAAATGGTTAATGTGCAACTATATACAATAAGGCTGGGAGAAATTACCAGCTGGAACAGGATGTGTGGAGACAACTCATGTGTCTAAAAGCATCAGATCTTTAATCACAGGGGTCTGAACAATCCCCTGGGGAAACTTAATGCTAACTGACCAATGCCCCAATCTCCCCAACTGATGTAAGAAGAAAAACTTCTCATTCACAGAATCTGGAGTTATGTAATGCAGAAGTAAAATTCTTTTCTTAGTAAGATGGCTGTTAGTAACATTGACTTATACTAGTTATTGCATATTTCTGTCTCCTAAAGAAATTGAGGAAGTTGGTTTTCAGCAGCTTCTTTCTTCTACTCAGCTATCCCTGGCCCACGACTTTAGTCATTTAAGATCTCCTCATTCTCACAGGAGAGTTTCTGAGGACCTACATATTATTCCTGTGTTCAAGGAAGTGGTAATAAGAAAGGAGGGCAAGGGAAATGGAAATAAAGAATTTTCTAGCTAAGTGAGCCTTGTAAATGTGATTTCAAAAGTTCTAATCAGTATATTTCACTTATACCTCATTCACTCCTAGTGGTAAGAATAGCTTCAAATTTAGGTTGCTTTTGTTGTTGTTGTTTTGTTCTTTGATATATTGCTATATGAAATAAAATTGGTATGCTATTACTAAGGAGGGGGGAGAGAATGGGTAGCCATCCTTCTGTTCACAGGATTAGACTACAGTTATCATCGGGTTTTGTGCTTCCATTTTTATCTGAATAAAGGAACCAGTTTAATGTTTGCAAGTTAAATTTTAAAGATAGCATTTCAGTAACTTTTAATGAACTTTTTCACCTAGCTTTGGAAATCATGTTTAAACTTCCTTTAAAAACTTGAGAAAACAAATGAACAAACAAAAGTATTTGTTTTTTTAATGAGTGGACACTGTTCAGGAAAAAAAAAAAGCAATGCTATTCACTCCTTATGTAAGTAGAAATCTTTTGTTTTCAAACATATTTAAGCTTTATACTGCTTTTCATTTCAAAAATGAGTATAACAACAGTGCGAATTTTAACATTTAGGTCAATCATAATAAATGCAATCAGTCTTGTAAAATAGGGCATTGTTTGCTCTATGGAGTTGTATTACTGGAGTGAAATTCATATATGTATATAATCTGCAGCACCTCATAACCACACTCCGTTAGAAAAGATTAACACCACAACACCACGTGGGCTAAAAGATATCATATTTGTTTAAGGCACAAGGCCAAGAAAGAAGCCAGCTGCTAGGACAGTGTGACCCAGTCTACTGTTCTGCCTGACCTATGTCAGGAGTAATCTCAATCAAAGCTGTAACTGCCACCACACTAGCTAAGGCACTTCTAACACTGGTGACTTGTTTTTACAGTGCTGAGCCTAAAAATAACAATCATCCATCAGTGTCGGTGCATGAAAAATTGGATTTCACCAGAATTCAAAAGAATTGTGCGCTAGACCTAATGCTGTAAGTGGGTCTGGTGATCATATTTTGTTCTCTCTCTCACACCAGGAGGGCAGCCATCTGACAACATTTTATCAATATCTCTAATCAGAGAGAAAATGATGGAAGAAAAAATTTTAAAACTTCACCAATGTTTGGAAATGTAGGAGAGCTTTAATAGTATATGAGTTTTAAATGCTTGACCAATGAAAAGTACTTTCTTGTTATTTTTTATCGATTAATGGTGAGCATGTTTTTCCTCATGAAAAAGAGGTTTGATAAGTGAGTAAATCTGCAGTTTAGCATAAATACATATTTAAGTCATTGATTTATTCAGTAGATATTGTGAACTGGGAAAAAACTGTTCAAAAGAACAGACAAACTGCGATGGGAGAAAGAGAAAAACAGTATGTGTATACACAAGCTAGTTAAGATAGTTATACAGCTAACTTCTCTTAGTTTCTTGAAAAGAATAGTTTGTTCTAATATTATTTAGACAAAGTATCATGCCTATATCTTGTACTCTGATTAACTACTAGGAAGACATCAAAACATAATGTACAAACTAATGAAACTTTCTTACTAACCTATTTTTAAATTTTGTTTCATTGTTTGTTTATCCTTTTTCTCTTTAAATAAAAAAAATTATGTGTGGTTCATATGGGCTTTTTGCATCAGACAATCATTTGTAAATTATTTTTACCTGTGGGAAATGATAAATTCAATATCATGTATGCTTAACATTTCAGGCTCTAGTTTAAGAGCTGATAGCATTATAAGTAATAAAACTTACTATGTGCCTACTTTCATTGACCTGTTAGAAAAGTAGGATAATATAAGAAAAATACAAATGTGTATTTGAGAGGGTGATATTAGGTAGAAGAGTAATGGGATTGAGAGAATAGTGTACTTTGTAGGAAGTGCTTTTTAGGGACAGGAAGGAAGTGAGAAATATTTTGCAGCTGTCTAAGCAGAGATTCCTCTAAAGAGAAGGACCAAGCTATGTCTGTACTTTGACAGAAGAGTGAAAAACTAGTGGAAGAATAACGAGGCAGCATGTGAGGTTGGTACCAAGGAAGTAAGGAAGACAGGAAGAAGATGAAAAGTCATAGAGGTAAAAAAATCAATCAGTTAGATCTTTGGGTCATGATAAGCACTTTAGATTTAGAGTTTATCTTCAATTTTTTTATCTGACTGAAAATTTATGAAAGATCAACCTTGCTATTTATCTTAGCTCAGATGACTATAACACAATATATTAAATGGGTGATTTAAACAACAAATATCTATTTTTTCACACTTCTGAAAGCTATGAGTCAGGGACCAGCAGACCAGCATGGCCAGTCCTTTGTGAGGACTCTTCTTGACTGACAGACAGCTGCCTTCTTATTGTGTCTTCACATGTTTGAGAGAAAATGATCTGTGTGTCTTCCTCTTTTTATAATAACACTAATTCCACCATGAACTCCCCACTCTCCTACTTTAACCTGATTCTGGTTATGTCTCATAGACTCCATGCCCAACTAACCTCATGCTGGGGTTTAGAGCTTCACAAACTCAGTCTGTAGAAGTATGGTAGAAAGAATAGACTGTATGAAGATAGAGAAAGGGGATCGTTCCTTGATTTTCACAATATATATCTGCCTTAGTAACTTCTTTTAAGAAGGTTAGTCTTTACATTTTTAAGTAAGAATACTAAGCAGGCAAAAAGAACTCTCCATGAAGACTATCACTTCATAATGAAAGTAACATCCAAAATGATGCAAGAGCTTTGAGAATGCGCTGATTAGAAGCCAGACTGGCTAAACAAAATGATCCAAAGCAAGCATGACCAGTTTACCAAGCTAGTAACTAACATTGATGAAAAGATTTTGGTCAGAAATACAGAAGATTAAAAATCATATTGAAATTTTGAGCAGCAGCACCAACCAATGTGAGGACAGATTTTCAGAGCTACAAGAAAATGATGCTGTCAAAGAAGCACTACTCAAAGACACCTTAAAAACAACATATGTGTAAGCATCATATTTCCTCCATACTATAGAAACCTGAAAGAGTAAGTAGAATCTGAAAGGTTCAATAGATATTGTGAGTGGGGGGAAAGAAACTGCTCAAATAGGAACTAGGATGAAGGAGGGGAGAGGAAAAAGAAAGAAAGAAGACAAGAAAGTATGTATATGTATACACAGGATAGCTAGGATAATTGTACTACTAATATCTGTTGGTTTATTGAAAGGAACTGTTAATGTGCAATTGTTGAATCAGTTTTGCATGCCTATATCTGTATATATGCAACCATTTTGAAAATTAAAAAATATGTAATATAACAACCATTGTTAATATCCTTTCACCATGTTTTGAAATTCTGCATTATTTATTGTTCTCTATGCTGTTTTGTTTAGGTATTTGTTTTTGCTATTTTGTTTTTTTCTTTTCTCTTTAAAATGAAAAACAAAAGTTTTATGTATATGCAAGGATAGTTGGGAGAGGTGTATTGTTGATGTCTGTGGTTTATTGAAAGGAAGAGTCAATGCTAAAACTTCCTTTTTTCTTGACCAATTTTGCAGGCTTGAATGCAGTAGTCAGTAGCTACTTTGAGAACCTGTTCTTTAATAAAGTGGAAAATTCAGAAGAAATGGATAATCCCTACATGTATCAGAACTATTAAAGCCAAACCAAAGAGATATACAAATCGTGAATAATCTAATATCAGTCAGTGAAACTGAAGAAGTGATAATAACTATTTCAAACAAGAACAGTTCAGGTCTTGAAGTCCAGGTCTTACAAGAGCTTTAGAGAACATCTAATGCAATAATGCTTGAAGATTTTAATGAAATCAGAAAGGAGACAGTACTCCCAAAATCATTCCTTGGAGCCAATATGTTTAACAAGTATAGATGTAAAGATCTTCAATAAGGTATTAGCCAGTGGAGCACAGTAAATCATAAAGAATTCATACATCATGATCAAGTGAGATTCATTTCAGGTATGCATAAATCAATAAATGAAGCACACCACATAAACAGAAGCAAGGATAGAAATCACATGATCATCTCAATAGATGTAGAGAAAATACTTGACAAAATTTAACATCCATTCATGATAAAGTCCAAAAAGAAAATGAGAATTGCTGCGCCTAAAGGTCACCAGAACATAGACAGATGCTTATCCTATGGGATCATTTCAAAGCTACCAGGTCACTCAAACTACTACTTAGTAATTTATTTCCAAAAAGGTAGCCTGGTACCCGGAGATCTGATTCTAAGAGAGCATGTACAGGGGAAAAAAAAAGAAACAAAGGAAGGTAATACAACTTTGAAATTCACTAAAATGAAATTGAAAAGGCTCCCACTCTTTTAAAATTTGTATGTGAGATGACAGTGATAAGATTCAGAATTAAGATGTTTAAGAAACTGAAGTTCCCAAGTTTGAACTTTTATAAAATTAAAAATATAATGGTTTTTATTTCTTGTTTCTTAATATGCAATATTAAAGTATAATTTACATACAGTAACATTAGCTATTTCTTCTGTATATTCTTTTCTTTTTTGGTACCAGGAATAGAACTCAGGACCTTGCACTTACCAGGCAGGCACTTATGCCCATAAGCTATATCCCCAGCCCACTACTATATATTCTTGACTGTTTGACAAAACATACCATCATGTAACAATATGTGCAACCCATCCGTCACGCTCAACAGCCTCTAGTACAACCATTAGAAATTACTATTTATTTTCTTCACCTTCAGTTTTACCTATAATGCAGTGTCATCCTGTACAGTGACTTTTGAGTATGGCTTCTTTCATGTCATAATATACTTGTATTAATGCTTCATTTTTTTCTGAATCCTGTTCCATTTTATGAATGTGAAAGAGTCATTTATATTTTTGTTGTTATTTCTGTTTTTCATCCATTTTACAACTCAATTAAATTTATATTGATGCTAATTTTGGCAGAAACTAAAAAGACATTAGAAACATTGCCATACAGATTTTGTATTAGGTTTCTTGGTACAATTTAGTACACTTAATGATCATATACGATATAGGAAATTCATACCCACATATGATATATCTTGATTCCTATTTTTGCCCCATACTCTCCCCTCCCATTAACTCCTGGTTGCATCTTTATTTACAAATCTTTGTTTCTATTCTACTCTTCTTCTATGACTTTTTCCAGGAAGGATTATAGATTTCTATCTGAAAAAAATTTATTTCACTTTTAAAAAACCAGGTTGGATGGCATACATAAGTCATAAGCTAAGTTTATGGGTCAGGCAGGATTTGATTTGTGACTTTAAAATGTATTCTGAAATTTCCATTTTTAGGTAAGAAAAAATCTTGGAAACTGACAGTTTTGTACTTCTACCAAGAAAAATGTAAACAAACTGAGCATCAACAAATCTTGGACTCACCAGAGTTTTCACTGTGACTTCTTTCTACAGCACACAGGTTGGAAAGTGATGCTGTAAGAAGAACTTGGTGGAGAATGTTGGTAAATGTAAGCTCAGCCAGGCGGTCACTGGCCTCATTAAAGCGATACCCTATGTGGCAAGGCATGGTAAGAGTGCCTCCTCTTGAAAGTGATCTGGGGCTGGGGATTTAGCTCAGCGGCAAAGTGCCTGCCTGGCAAGCACAAGGTCGTGAGTTCGGTTCCCGGTACCAGAGAAAAACCAAAAAACCAAAAAAAAAAAAAAAAAAAAAAAAAAAAAAAAAAAAAAGAAAGTGATCTGATGAAAATGATATTTCATATCTGGGGTCTTCTGTATGTTTATTATATGGTACAATATATAACATTTGGGGACTGGAGGGACCATTATAATTAAATCACTGAAATCTTGAGAATGGCTGAAGAGAAAAACTAAAAATATACAAGAAAAAAAGAGAGTTGCATGTTAAAATATTAAGAAGCACTTATAATAGCAAATAACTCTTAGTAAGATATTTGAAACCCTTATCAGTTAGAGTTTGCTAGAAAAATATCTCTATATATCTCTATCTCCCTATCTCTGTGTCTCTCCCTATCTCTCTCTATCTCTATCTCTTTCTCTATCTTCATCTCTCTATGTGTCTCTATCTCTATCTCTCTCTTTCTCTATCTTTATCTCTCTACCTCTATCTCTTTATCTCTACCTCTATTTCTATCTCATCTCTATCTGTATCTCTATCTTTATCTCTCTCTATCTCTATCTCCAGCTCCAGCTCCAGCTCCAGCTCTAGCTCTAGCTCTGACTTTAACTCTCTCTCTGTCTCTCTCTCTCCTTCTCTCTCTCTATTTCTATCGCTATGTCTGTGTGTATCTCTAGTTCTATCTATATGATTATATAAAGGATTTCTTAGGTAGGCTTACAGTGGCCTTCTGTGGAATCAGCGGTAGAAGCATGCAACATGGTCATCTGCACACTGTAGAACCAGAGGATCTGGTTGAAGATCACAGTCCCAGAGCACCCTGCAGCTCTGTGTGTGAGGCCATGCCAGAAAGCCCAGTCCTCCTTGGAAGGCTGGAGGGTCTGTGTTGGAAGCCCAAAGGAACCGGAGACCAGCATCCAAAGGCAATAGTAAAGGCATAAATTCCAAAGAAGAAAAAGGAAGATGTTTTTCTTCCTTCCCTTTTTATTCCATCCAGGTTTCAAGCCTAGGACTGGATGCCACCCACTTACAGGTGGGTCCTTCTTCCCTCCTTAGTCTGTAGCATACACCAGTCATCTAAAGACATACCCAGAGCCTTACTGATCTTCCAGGCAGTTCTTGATCAAGTCAAATGGACCTATAACAAGTAACGACCACACAACCCATCACCAGGTCACTCAGAGGTCTCATAGGTCGCTCTCAACCCCAGAGCCTCTCACCCCTTGCCACACAAAGTCAGCTGTTGTCTCTGTTGACCTGCTTCAGTTTGAGTCTCCCTAGGCCCATTAAGGTTAATAAGTGTTCACATCTAGATCTGCCCAACTGTCCTGCAGTATTTGATCACTTTGATTATACATGATCCTACACGGAGCTGGGCTCTGGCATACCCATCTTTCCCCACTGTGAACTGGCAGCAGTGAAATAAATGCATGAGGAGCACATATGCCACAAATGTACTTAAAGGGGAAGTATGTATGTTTCCAGCATACATACCCTCAAGATAAGACTGAGGGGACATGGCAAGATACTGAGCTATGTGCTATCTCAGATGGCAAAGTTTTCATTAACCTATTTTTTTTTATACATTGCAAAGAAAGCTGTCATACAAAGCCATTTTATTTTGAAGAGAATAACAAAATAACAACAAGACAGACAAAAACAAAACAAAGCAAAAATAATAAAGATGAATCAGGATTTCAAAACAGAATGGTAGGAATTAACAGTGATTGTTACATTACATATTGTTATCTTCAACGAAGTTGCTCAGATTACCAGATGTAAGAATGCAAGATAGATCAAATCACTAAAGAGAACAAATAATAATAATAATAATAGTCGAGCCTGCATCACCTGAGGGAGACTCAGGTTTTGTGGTGCAAAATGAGGTATAAGAAGTCACTTTCTGGTGAGTTTCTTGGCTGTGGAATTGGGACCAAAATTAAGTGTGTACCCCAAGGCTGATCATACTAGATTCCCTGACAGTTCAATAGATTTAGCTGTCACGCGTGCACATTCTGTGGAACAGGAGACTGATCTAGCTCTCAACAATGGAACGAACCTACATTATAGATGACACTGTTGGCTAGTATCTTTCAAACGTCAACCTCCAAGGAAAACCTTTTGTTTCTCATCTTTTAAAGGACAGTGTTCTTCACAGAAGGATTATGTGATTCTTGCCACTAGAATACCACCCAAAGAGGAACGATATGAGAACCCCAAACATCCTAAAACTAGGTTGGATAATTTGGATGAAGAATGGGCTACAGAACATGACCACCAGGTATCCAGAATGCTACCATGGGGACTTTTAGTTCTTGGAGCATTTATTATCACAACTTTAGAACTGGCAAATGACTTTTAAAATGCCCTGCACAGACTATGATATGCTGTAGAAAAGTCTATGAATAGAAAAAGACTGTGGAATTTCACTGAGGAAATAATTTCAGAATGAGTGGTACTTCACATTTGCTCTTCTACGAAAAAAACATCTTGTCGAACTTATGATGTCCATGATCCAAAGAGTTCAGGAAGACCTGCGGACTGGAAGTATCAGAGTAGACTGTCTACCTCATAGTTTCTCTTGAGTGTACTGTTCACATTGATATTCACATCCCACTTTCTACAACTTCTGTCAGCTATACTCTGGAGAAAAATACAAAGAATGGTCTTACACACTGGGCCAAGCAGATTGAAAGTGGTGTTTATTTTATTAATGGACAAGTTAAGGATGAAGATTCTGACCTACTAGAAGGACAGAAAAAAAATCTAGAGGAAATGCTCAAGCACCCAGTCATTCCTTTGATGTCCGAGTGCTAACACAGTTGCTTCTGAATTCAGACCACAGATCCACAGCCACTGTCCAGATATATAGTGGTTCTGTAAACCTTAAAGGTGATGTGAAATGCAGAGCTTACATTCATAACAATAAACCCAAAGTTAAAGATGCTGTGCAGGTAGTGAAGAGAGATATATTGAACACAGTTGCTTGGCCTGGGGATTTAGCTCAGCAGCAAAAGCGCCTGCCTGGCAAGCTCAAGGTTGTGAGTTCAGTTCTGGAACCAGAGGCAAAAAAAAAAGAAAAAAAAGAACACAGTTGCTGATCGCTGTGAAGTACTATTTGAAGATCTACTTTTCAATGAAGTTCCAGAGAAAAAAGATTCTGAAAAAGAGTTCCACATCCTCCCTCATCGAGTTTTTGTCCCTATTCCTGGTTCCACTGCAATGTTATGTAATTATAAATTTGGTGATGAATCAGCTGAAGAAATCAGAGACCATTTTATAGAGATGTTAGATCAGGTGATTCAAACAGAATGTTTGGAAATTGCAGAGAAAATCAACACAGCTTGTATGAGTTCCTCTGTGAGTAACGAGGCTTCACTGGACAACACAGAAGATAAACAGCCAGAGCAACCAATTAAAACTACAATAGTGTTGAAAATTCAGCAAACTGTAGGTATGACCGCAGCATTTGCAGTTGCAGTCCTTGATGTAGCTATCTCCTTTCATTACTTCAGTGATTAGAGTGAGGCACAAAGAGTTTCCTGATCCTCCAGCGAACATTGATCAACAACTGTGAATAACAAGGTTGTAAACAATCCGCCTGCATTTAAGACAGTAGCAACCACATCTGCTGCCATAAGGGGTAATAGGGGTATACTTCTGACTAACATGAAATCACCAGCTGCCTTGGATAGCCCTGCTTGTATTATAGGTGGCCCAAGTTTTAAACAAGAAAGTTACACATTTAGGTGAGAGTTGCATCTAATTCATCATTACTGCCTATTTTTAAAAAGATTTAAAATGTGAGATACCATAGAGTTCAGTCTTATGGATCTGGATTACACATTGATCAGAGTGTTAAATATTTGAACAGTCAGTATTGACTACAAAATCTCAGTAATAGAGTATTAGGGGAAATTCCTACCATGTGGGGCAACAGTTTGTGGAGTAACTTTATCCTCTGGGACCTTTCTAATACACACCCAGTTACGATATATTGTATGTATTGTTCTGATCAACGACTACGAAACTTTTGCCAAGAGGCTTAAGTCAGTACAGGATGACAAATA
>NW_004955488.1:3210995-3218198 GCF_000276665.1 Chinchilla lanigera | reverse complement strand
GTAGGAAAAAGCTTCAAGAACCACACATCTATCTTTTTTCCCCTACAAAAATGAATATATTTTAAGTTGGGACTCATGAACAGTATTTTAAGTACACAAATGGAATGTGGTTTTCTGGACGGCAAATACAGATAGCAGTGCTACCATATGCAGTTTGCCTCAAACCAGAAGCAGGAAGGCAGATGTGAACGTGAGGTCGTTAATTACCTTGTTTGTAGTACTTTGCAGCTCCTCTCAGAAAGCGTTTCTAATTTAGGCCCAAGTTTCCCATAGATTATGATCAAACGTTACTATTCTATGACGGAATCATCCACAAGATGAAATTAGAAAGCATGAGAAAGAGCATATGGAAAAAATAAACACTGAATTTAGTTTTCTGACTTCGCATCACCATTAGGAAATAAAGGGTAGAGCCACAGGCAGATCTGAAAAGAACCATATGGAATTCCTAAGGATGAGAAATACATTTATTAAAATAAGGAAAAAAGTTGGATGTATTGAAAAATATAGAACTGATTCTATAGAGAACTAGTGAAGATACCAGTGAGCTGGAAGCTAGATCTAAAGACATTAATCATTGAACAGCAAGGAGAAACAGGAGCTAGAAAGCATTAAAAATTTAGATATAGAAGGAAGAACTATAAGGACTAGTGTTACTAGGAAGAGAGAATAGAAAGAATGAAGAGAGATAGTATTTAAAGAGATGATAAAATTTTCTGCATTTGTTGCAAAACAGGAATTCAGGAATCACATTGTGTCTGAAACAGATCTAAAAATCCACAACTAGGCAAAATATGTGAATGGCAAGATACCAAATAAAATTTTTAAGGACAATGAAAGGAGATAAAAGATCCTCTGTGAACATAAATCTTCTACTTAGTAGGTTTCTCAATAGTAATGATGTCCCCAAAAGATGGTAGAATAGTATCCTCAGGATTCAGTTTAGAATTTGCACAAAACAAAACTGACCAAGAGAAGTTCACTAAGAAAGCTGTGAAAGTTTGATCTTCAACAAGGAAAATTACTACAAACAGAAAATCTGAAGTGAGAAAATGAAGTGAAAAAATATAACTATATTTAAAGTATTGTTTGTATAAAATAATTGTAATAAAAGAAGTATTTTTAAGAAATTATAAACAAATATAAAACTAAATAAATATTGTCATACACCATCAAAAATAATAACAATACTAATAATACATTAGAAACAGAACTTCACTAGACAAGATGATAGGAATTCAAACCATTTTAAAAATATAACTTCACTCTTTGACTACTTGCAGGAACAGTGGCTGCTGAAGCAAATTTTGTATATGATAGATCTATACAACCACATAAGCTGCTTCTCCTCTTGAAGTGTTTATTCTGTAGGACAGCTGTTATGGCTTCTAGCAATTCAATGACCAGTGTATTTAAGACAAACAGCTATATCTAAGCATGTAAGCCCTGAAGTACTTAGCTATTATATCTATATATATGTATATACTAAATGAGAGATTTATTTAAAGAAAGTACTGCAAGCACCCATGTAGACATCTGTTTCCAGTGAACCAACTTCACTGCAGAAGCAGTGAGCTGTGAGTTCAGAAAGCTAGCCCATTGTCCTTCCATCCACTTTCCTTGATAACTCTGATGCAGCAAGAATATCAGTGTAAATGGTTTACAAAAAGAAATCATAAAGTTTCTAAAAATTTTAGTCCAAAACAAATATTGATAGAATTAAGGGATGAATAAAAGCAAAATTAAGCCCTTAACTCATAAATAAGCCTTGGCCTGTTCTAAAATTCCTTAAAAGGCCCTATGATTATTCCAAATTATTGGTTATTTCATTGATTTTTTTACCTAATAAACTCCTTATACACTATCCACTGCATGAGTATACTCTAGCAGTATAGTGTGTTAATAGTGACCTTTCATAAATTTCACTTTTATTAAAAATCATTTTGCTCTCAACCTTCAGATAGTTTCCTTCCCTTTTTCATTCCTAGCTTTGTTATTGTTATTTTGTTTCTATTTGTATAACCAGGATTCTACATTATGTTACAGATTTCCAGATATTAATGAAGGGTCTATTTTAAACACTAGTGGGTGATTTAGCTTCATAGTGTCTCTGTGTCTCTATATCCCTGTCTGCCCCTGTGTCTCTCTCTTTTTTACATATGTACATGTATGATTTTTCCTGCTATTTGAATATAATAAAAATCATGAAAAAACCCAAAGTAATACATGGACATAAATTCTCTAAATTTTTATATATTTTTATCTGATACAATGTAAATATTGATTGATTTTGCTTTGTTCACTCATTAGGCAATAATATGATTCCAAAGGAACAGTATATACAGAAAATTCTTTACTCTTACATAGGTGACTATGATAAAAATAAATAGATATGCACAGATATATAAAAATTCATGTAGATTAATTAAAGATATGGAAAATAAAATCTGAAATCTCAAGGACTGCCTTACTAGCTGCATTCTAATTTCTTAGATTGATGAGCCTTCAATAAGAAAAAAAATTGTAGTAAATGTATTAATATTGGCTTTTTGTGAATTTAACTTTTTCTCTCTGAATTTGAATAGCCCTCATATATATTGTGAAAATGGATTTAGCAGAAATGTAGACAGTCCAAGTTGGAGAGATAGTCAAAGAACTGGTGTAAAGACATCTAAGACAGTAGTTGAAATAAACCTTGCCTTACACTCTAAAGAACATTGATTTGTCTATTCATTCTATTATACACCAGTTCACAATTCTACAAAAACTGATGTAAGTGAAATGCAATGAAATTTTCTACTGTCATGAATTGTTCTGAAGTCATTACAATTGTCTTTGCAAGCAAACCTACAAAAAGATTCCATCAATATAAATTTAGGTTTGGAATCAAGATCTGGGTGTGTAAAACATTAATTCAGTTAAATCCAAATATCATTCAACAAAAGCAACACAAAGTCAAATCATATCAGAACTACATTAATATATTTTAATATTAATCTTTCTTTTGTTTGTGTCCTTTCCTGTGTCATTAACATTATTGTCCTGGTCTGTTTTTCTTGTGCTAACAGAATACCTGATGTGGGGTAAAGTATAAAGAAAGAAGGGTTTGTTGGTTTACGTGTCTGATTACTGAGAAGTCTAAAGGCCACTCTGCGCTTATATTTTGATGGAAGCGAATTTTATGCTACATTTTAATCCTTGCTATACCTGTACTAATTTCTTTATTCCCTCTAATTCTGCTTTTGTTTCTGTCATCTTCATAAGCTATTTAACATTTACCAACAGCACACTAGTAAGAAATATTTTAAGATATTTTTTCCTTTTTCCTCCTAATGAAAGTGTCATATATCAAAATCAAAACTAAGTAGAAATATCTGTGTTCGGAGAGAAACTGGAGAAAAACCCGTACAACTCTCTAGGGAAAAGGGACCCAGGAAGTGTAGGGGACTGCTACTATATTCTAATGCTACTCAGTTATATAAAGTATCACGTAGCAACTAGTGTGACAATCTGAGAGAGAATTTGTCCTAGTGAGGAGATGACATTGTGCATCAAATCCAAGACAGAACAGGAAAAGGACTAATAATGTTTAGCAAAGGAGAGACGTGAGAGTTTTGGAGATTTTGCAATGGAAGGAGCGAACATTACTATGAAATCACTCTTACATAAAATCTGCTGCCTGAAAGGAAGTAGGTGAATACGATATGAAACAACCATATTGTTATGGAAAAAAATTATCCATGAATCATAAATTGTGCAATTTTCATGCAAATTGAACATTCTCCATAAATTATGATACAGGAACTTAATGCTTTTTAAAAATGAATGATTTTACCTTTTACTATTGTTGCAAATTTGTGAACATTTCTGCTACTAAAAAGTTGGTTTTTCCATTGATATTTAATATATCAATTTCTCTAAAATTGCATCTATTTTTAATACAATGTATCACTGTTAATGCAAGAATTACTGCAAACTTTCTTGCTTTGTATTACTGGGATTGAACCCTCCACCTTGCACATGCTAGGTAAATGCTCTTACTGAGGTCTTTATTTCCAGCAACTCCCCTTTGAGTTTATTCATATGAAGGGCCTTGCTAAACTGCCCAGGCTGGCCTCATATTCACAATCCTCTTACCTCACCCTCATGAGTACCTGAGATTCCAGGTGAATAGCACTTTGGCCAAACATGGAAACACTTGCTTTATGGAATTTTATATTAGGGCTGGGGATTTGGCTCAGCGGCACAGTGCCTGCCTGGCAAGCCTAACATCATGAGTTCGATTCCTGGTACCAGAAAAAAAAAAAAAAAAGAATTTTATATTAATCTGTATTCTTCCTCATAATAGGAGACACTATCTCTGTATTATTCCTCATAATAATCACTTCCTCATAATAGGAGACACAATCTGGTTTAGTTTATTTTCGTTTCCCTCATCATTAAGGTCCATATTTCTACTAACACTATGTTCAAGGAAATTTAGATTGTTTTCTACCACCCTCTGAAAAGTTATTTCAACCTCTACTGGCTATCCATTTCCAAAGCTACTTTTAATTTTTAGGAATTTGTTCTAAGAGAAATCCATACATACCCAAAACTATATTAGGTTTCCTTGGCTTCTATAACAACTTGACACATACATGAAGATTTAAAACATCAAACAGCTATTCTCTTAGAGTAGAGGTCAGAAGTGTGAACAGAGCCGCTGAACCAGAACCACAGTGCTGGCTGGGTTATAGTACTTCTTTTGCTGTATGGGAGAACTTGTTTCCTTGCCAGATCATGAGTAAGTATGTCCATCTTTCCAAGACCTAAAACCAAGATGATAGATACATTGACACTGAGCTAACAGATTATGGCTTCTAAATGCCAATTACTACTAAAATAAAGTCTTCTGAGAGAGGTGGCTTACTTTGGACACAGGGTGGAAACTGTGTAACATGAGCTTGGTGCTTATGCCAAAAGAAATGAAAGAAGTTATCAGAGTAATGAGGTCTTATTAAAAGAATCTAAAGGTTTACTTACAGATATAATTCCACCATCCATTAAAATAATGACCTTTGGAGTAAAACATATTAAATTTGTTTAAATTTGTCAGTCAACAATACTGAAAAAAATAGTGACTAATGAATCATTTTTTTGGTGCTGAGGAACCTACTCATTGCTTTAAAACTTGCTTAATAACTTAAAATAGTGGAGAGGGAATTACAACTAATACCTATAAAGCATCTACCAAGAAAGGCAATGATCTTCACTATATGGCTCACAAAGTGTGAGAGTGATTTCTATTTTGCAAGTTATTCTACTGCAGTTTTTCTTTTTCCACCTCTACATATCATTGGCATATGAATTTTTGGGACTTTTTAAAAATCAATTAAGTTTACTGGTATATTTTAGATATACATAGTGATCACATTCATTGTAGAGAATTTGTGCCTGTACATGACCCAATTTGATTTTTTCCCATTCTCCTACTCTCCCTTCGACACCCCTTCCCCTCCTTTTTTACAAAGCTGTTACCAATTTTTCTTTCTTTTATCATCATATTTTTGTTTTCCCTTCCTTCCTTTCCCACTCCACCTTCCTAGTTCCCCTTCCCATTTGAACATTTTCTTTCTGTTTCACAATGTCTATTGTTTAGTTTGGTCTTTATTTACACTTTTGTCTTTTCACACCAGAGAAACAATGTGGTATTGACACATCTGTGTCCAGTTATTTCATTAAGCGTACGTCCTCAAAGTGTATCCATTTATCTAGAAATGTCTCAAGCTTATCTTTTTATGGCAGAAGAGTACTCCATTCAATAAAACAAAACAAAACAAAACAAAACAAAACAAAACAAAACAAAAACCTACATCTTCTTTAGCCATTCATAGGTTGATGGACATTTGGGCTGTTTCCAAGATTTACCTATTACAAACTGGTGCTGCTATAAACATGAGTGAGCATGTATCATTGTGGTTTGATGCTTTTAATTCCTTCAGGAGAATACCCAGAAGAGGAGTAGGTGGGTCGAATGAAACTTCTGGTTCTGGTTCTATGAGGAATCACCACACTGATTTCCACAGGGTTGCACCAGTCTACACTCCCACCAACAGTGGAAAAGGGTTTCTTTTCCCTCACAGCCCCGCTAGCATTTATTATTGGTTGATTTCTTGATGATAGCCATTCTTTAAAGGATGAGATGGAGTGGCAGTGCTGTTTTAATTTGTGTTTGTCAAGTGAGCAATGATGTTGAATATTTTTTTCATATATTTATTTGTCATTTCTACTTATTCATCTCAGAAATGTCTGTCCATTTCAGGTGCCCATATTTGGATTATATCTTTAAATTTGGGGGGAGGTCTGATTTTTCAGAGTTCTTTATATATTGTAGACAGTACTCCTTTGTCTGAGGCAAATATTTTTTCCTATAGTGTGGGTTATCTCTTCACTCTGTTGGTGGTTTTTCATTTTAAACTAATTTTTATGAACACTTTTTTTAAAGTAATCACCAAGAAACCCTTAGTAAAAATGAAAATATATGGATGTGTATATGTATTTATATGATAAATAGTGAGAAATGGGTATGTTTTATATTTACAGACTTAATTGATCATTTTTAGCATTCTTTGTATCTTTCAAAGATGCTTTGTACCTTTCAAAGATCTATACTCATATCAGGGATCATTTTCTTTCTACTCAAAAAGACTTTTAGAATTTCTTTTAGTGTAAATATGTTGGTGATTAATATTTGGATCTTTGTTTTATAAAACCATTTTATATTAATTTTTAAAATAGATTTTAATAGCTATAGAACTCTAGAGTGGTATTGTCTAAAACTTTAAGTAGCTAAAGATGTTTGTTGGGGCTGGGGGTTTAGCTCAGTGGCAAAAGCGCCTACCTGGCAAGCGCAAGGTCGTGAGTTCAGTTCCTGGTACCAGAGAAAAAACCAAAAAAATAAAAAATAAAAAATAAAAAATAAAGATGTTTGTTATCATCTAGTTCACAAAATTCACTTATAGAGTGTATGGTTATTTTTATTATTTTTTCTTTGCATGTGGTTGTGGCTTTTCTCCATGGCTCAATTATAAGATTTTTTTTTTCTTTGTCATTAGTTTTCACAAAATTGATAATGACATTCTATAGTTATTGTTATTGTTATTATTATTATTATTATTATTATTCATGAGATTATTAGGGTTCTTGGGTACTTCATTTCTT
>NW_004955488.1:3116876-3210514 GCF_000276665.1 Chinchilla lanigera | reverse complement strand
CTGACCTAGGTATGTTTTATATCTTCCATTCCTATCCTTATTCTGTTCATCTTTCTTTCTATCCACATGAGTATTTAAATCTATTTATAATTTATTTCAACCTAATTGTGAATTTGTTTCTTTGGGTCATTTTTTAGTTTTATTTTATTGATCTTTACCCTGGATAGGAATTATGTTTTTGAGCTTCTTCGTAGTTATGGCTATTTTAAACTTAATGCAAGAGTTTGTCATTTTTACAGTCTTGTTATGTGGTGAATTTTTCTTCTTGATATTATTTTAATTAATTAATGCTAGAATTTTTTTTCTAGCACTGAAGCTACTTAGGATGAGTTTGGTTATTTTTAATTGCTCTTCAGAGTGTTTTTTTAGTTCAGAATATTTTTAGTTGAAGCCAATATTCTCCCTCTTAAAGGTAATGCTTTATGAGGACTTTATTCATTTTCATATGCTAAGTTCTTTTACATACACTGATGTGAACATGGATTTCAAACCATGGATAATTCTCAGAACTTTAAAATTAAATTTATTTTAACTAGTATAAAACAACATAAAAATGATACATATTACTTAAGTAACAAAATGTGTCAAAGCATGTCCATTGTGTCATGTTTAAATCATTTTAAATGTATCTATCTCCTCACACACATTTCTTTATAATAAAACCTTTCAAAGTCCTTTCCTCTAGTTTTGTGAAATGCACAACACATTGTTGGCATCTATAGTCACATTACCCTACAATAGCTATCAGAATGTCTTTGCCCTGATCATACCTACCCACACTGATCAACAACTTCCCAGGCCTTATCCTGTCTTATATTTTCACCAGCTTCTCTTTTACTTGCAACTTCTGAGAGATCACATTTTGGATTTCACATAGAGTAAAATCAGGCAGTACTTGTCTTTTTGTGTCTGGATTATTTCACTTAGCCTGGTGTTCACTAGTTTCATACACATCATGGCACGTTACAGGATTTCATTCTTCCTTTGACTAAAGAGTTTTCCATTATGTCTCTGTACCACGTTTCCTTTATCTGGTCACCATCTGATGGAAGTTAGATTGTTTCCATTTCCTGCCTGTTGTTATTAGAATGATTGTGGGAGTGCAGATGTCTGTTTGACATACAAACTTTATTTCCTTTGGATATAGAAATAGACATTGGATTGCTGGATCATATGGAAGTTCTATTTTTTATTTTGTTGGGAACCTCCATACTGTTTCATAATGTTTATGCTCTTTTCTATTTTCCCCACATCCTCCCTAGCCTTTTTCTTTCTTTTTTCTGGTAATAATCATTGTAACATGTGTGGGGTGATCTCTCACTGACACTTTGATTCACATTTCCTTTAGGATTAGTGATATTAAGCACTTTGTCACACTTGTGAGGAATTTGTATGTGTACATTGAAATACTTTTTATTTGGTTCCTTCACCCCCTTTAAACTGGGTTATGTTGGGTGTTTTTGTTTATTACTGTTGAATTATGTGTATCCCTTAAATTTTGATGATTAGTCTTTATGACTGATTTTGCATGCCAGATTTTATCACATTTGTTAGTTCTAACAATTGATTTTTTTTTTTTACTGTTATCATTGTAACTTTAGAGATGTCCATATTTTTTATTAGTACATATTTACCATACAGAATGATCACATTCATCATAGGGAACTTGTACCTGCATGAAATATGTCTTGTTTCCTTTTTCATTTTCCCAGTTGGGGAGGGGAAATCATTCTTCTCCATCCCCGGTAGAAGCTTTGTTTCCATTTGTTTGCTTCCATTCTCTTTTCTTTTTAAACCTCTTTTCCTTCCTTTTCCTTCTCCTTCCCTCCCTTGTTACCCTTTCCCCTTTGATCAAGTTCTTCCTAATTCTCAACCTTGCTCCTTATTTACCCTTAGAGTTTCTCACACAAGATAAACAGTGCAATACCTAAACTTGTTTGTCTTATTTATATCACTTAAAAGTATAATCTCAAGATGCATCCATTTACCTTAAAATAACTCAAATTTATCCTTCTTCATGGAAGAGTAGTACTTCATTGTATATAAATGTTACATTTTCTTGATCCATTCATCCGTTGATGGGCATATGGGCTGTTTCCAAGAATTACCTATTATAAATTGTTCTTCTACAAACATGGACATGCATATATTACTGTGATATGATGCCTTTGAGTTTTTGGGAAAATGCCTAGAAGGAGAATAGTTGGGTCAAATGGAACCCTCTAGTTTCAGTTTTTTGAAGAATCTCTATATTGATTTATATAGTGGTTTTACCAATTTACACCCCCACCAAAAATGGAGAAGGGTCTTTGTTTCCCCAGAGCTTCATCAGCATTTGTTATTGGTTGATTATTTGATGATAGCCATTCTTTCCAGAGTAAGATAGCATCTCATTGTTGTTTTAATTTACATTTCTCAAGTGCACAGTGATGTTAAATATTTTAAAAATATTTATTTGCTGTTCATACTTTCTCTTCTGAGTAATGTCTATTCTTTTCAGATGCTCTTTTTTGGATTGGGTCTTTGAATTTGAGGTTTCTTTTTTGTTTTTTTTTTGAGTTGGTTATATGCTTTATATATTAGTCATTTGTTTGAGTAGTTAGTAAAATTTTTCCCATTTTGTGGGTCTTCTCTTTACTCTGTTGGTGCTTTGTAGTATAGTTTCAAGTCAGAGATTTGATTCTTTCTGCCTTGCCTTTGTTCCTCAGGATTACTTTTCCTGTTCTGGGTCTCTTCTGGTTCCAAATGGATTTCAGGGATGTTTTATGTAGATCTGGGAGGTATACTAATAATAATTTGATCAGGATTGCATTGAATCTGTATAACAGTTTTGGGAATATGGCCATTTTCACAATGTTGGTTCTTCCTATCCATGAGCAAGGAATATCTTTCCATACTCTGAAATCACCTTTGATCTCTTTTTTCAGAGTACTATAATTTTCACTGCATAGGTCTTTTACTTCTTTTGTTAGATTGATTCCTGAGTATTTCATTTTTTGCATGCTATTGTGAAAGGTATGGTTTCTCTAATTTCTCTCTCAGTGCATTTGTTGTTTTTGTAGAGCAATGCTATTCATTTTGAAGTGTTGACTTTGTATCCAGCTACACTACTGAATTTGTTTATTAATTCTAGGAGTCTTTTGGTAGAGTTTCTGGGGTCTTCTATGTAGATTATCTTATCATCTGTAAATAATGATAATTTCACTTCTTCCTTTCCTATCCTTATTCCTTTTATTTCTCTCTCTTGTTCAATTGCTCTAGCTAATGTTTCCAGAACTATTTTGAATAGGAATGGTGATAGTGGACACCTTTGTCTTGTTCTTGACTTTAAAGTGAAAGTTTTTAGTTTTTGTCCAGTTAGTATGATGTTGGCTGTTGGTTTGTCATAGATGGTTTTTATCAGTATGAGATAAAGTCCATCTATTCCTACTTTCTGTAGGGTTTTTTTTATGATGAATTAGTGTTGTACTTTATCAAAAGCTTTTTCTGCATCTATTGAGATTATCATGTAGTTTTCAACTTTGACTCTGTTTATATGCTATGTTACATTTATTGGTTTGTGTATATTGAAACATCCCTGCATTCCTGGGATGAATTCCACTTGGTCATGATGAATAACTTTCTTAATGATTTGTTGCATTCTGTTTCCTAGTATTTTATTAAGTATTTTTGTATCTCTGTTCATTAGGGAGATTGGCCTGTAGTTCTCCCTTTTGTTTGGGTCTTCCTCTGGTTATGGAGGATTGCTTCCCTTTTTATTTCATTAAAGAGTTTGAGAAGAATTGGCATTAAATAGTCTCTATCTTTAATCCATCAAGACCTGGATTTTTCTTTGTTGGTAAGTTTTTTATTATATTTTCAATTTAATTGACTGATATTGTGTTATCCAGGATTTTTATATCTTCTTGATTCAGCTTTGGTAAGTCATACATATCTAGGAATCTGGCCATTTCCTCTTTTTTTTTTTTCCATCCTATGAGAGTAAATTTTTAAAGTAAGAATTGGTGATCTTCTTAATTTCTATAGGACCTGAGGTGTTTTCACCCTTTTCATTCCATACTACATAGGTTTGAGATTTTTCTTTCTTTTTTTAATAAGGTTAACTAGGAGTTTATCAATTTTATTTATTCTTTCAAACAACCAACTCTTTGATTCATTAATTGTTTGTATCATTTTGATAGCCTTGGTTGTGTTAATTTCTGCTCTGATTTTTATAATTTCCTTCCTCATAGGGGCTGTGGGCTTTACTTTCTCTTCATTTTCTAGAAGCTTGAGGGGCAGCATATGATTCTTTATTTGTGCTCACTTTGTTTTCCTGATGGGAGAATTCATCACTATAAATTTCCCTCTGAGGACTGCTTTCATTGCGTCTGACAGGTTCTGGTAAGATGTATTTGCATTTTTGTTTGATTGTAAATATTACTTAATTTCTTCTTTTAGTTCATGTGTAACCCATTGGTTGTTCAGGGGGGTGTTGTTTGATTTCCATGTGTTTATGGAGTTTTTGCAATTTCTTTTATCAGTTATTTCCAATATCATTGCACTATGGTCTAATAATATGCATGGGATAATTTCAGTTCCTTTGCATTTATTTAATCATGTTCTATGTGGTGGTATATGGTCTATTTAGAGAATGTCTCATGTGCAGCTGAGAAGAATGTGTATTCTAATGTTGTTGGGTGAAACACTCTGTAAAGGTCTACTAAGCCCGTTTGTTCACATTTGTTTCAGTTCTGTTGTTTGTTAATTTTTTGTCTAGTTGATCTATCTCTTTGTCACAGTGGGGTGTTAAAGTCCCTTTTTACAATTGTGTTATTGCTTATTTGATTTTTCATGTCTGTTAAAATTTGTGTTATAGTTGGATGCTCCTAAATTTGGTGCATATATATATTTATGATTTTTATCTCTTCCTCTTGTTGTTTTCTCCTAACAAGTATGTAGTGACTTTCTTTATCTCTTTTGATCATTCTTGGTTGGAAGTTCACATTGTTTGTAACCAGAATCACTACTCCTGCCTTGTTCAGGGTTCCTGTCACATGGAGTATTGTTTTCCATCCTATGACTTTCAGTCTATGAATTTCTTTTTGAGTTATATGTGTTTCTTGTATATAGCATATTGTTGTACTTTGTGTTTTGATCCATTCTGCCAGTCTGTTTGTTTTGGTTGGTGAATTGAGGCCATTTACATTAATGGTTATTACTGATATGTGTATTGGCTTATATTTGTCATGTTATTTTTCTACTGTTCAATCCCTAGTTTCCCCCTGTATTTAATTGTCCATCCTGCTTGGTGGTTCCTTTCTGTTGTTGTTCTTGTAATTGTGGTTATTTTTATCTCTTTCTAGAATATCTTTCAGTACTCTTTGCAGGGTCTGTTTGATGGTCATGAATTTCTTCAGTTGTTCTTTGTCATGGAAGTATCTTATTTCTCCATTAATGCTGAAAGATAGTTTTGCAGGACACATCAGCCTGGGTTGGAAGCTATTTTCTTTCAGGACCTGAAATACTTCACTCCAAGCTCTTCTTGACTTGATGGTTTGTGTGGAGATATCTGCTGTGATTCTAATGAGTTTTCCTTCATAGAAGATTTATTTCTTTTCTCTAACAGTTTTTAACATTCTGCTCTTTTGCTCAATTCCTCAGATCTTGATTCTTAGGTACACTTATTTCGGTTATGGTTAATTGGAGTTGTATATGCCTCACGTATCTGTATGCTGCATTCTGTTTCCATGCTTGGGAAACTTTCTGCTATTACTTCTGCAAATAGTCTTTTTATGTCATTCATGTTTCCTCCTGCTTTTTCATTGACACCTATCAGTCTTATATTGTTTTCTTTGCCTCATCTCCCAGCTGTTGAATTCTTATTCTGTAGTTCTTTGTTATTTCTTTTTTTGTTTGTTTGTTTGTTTGTCCAGTATCGGGAATCGAACTCACGACCTTGCACTTGCCAGGCAGGCGCTGTGCCATGAGCTAAATCCCAAGCCCTCCTTGTTATTTCTAAGAGATCTTTTCTTTTGCAATTGCTAGCTGCAGTGTTATCTTCAGGGTATGAAAGTCCATCTTCAGTTTCATTCAACTGGTTTTGCAGGCTTTTAATGGAATTTTTAATTTCCTGGATATCTCTTTGAATCTCTCTCTTTCTCTCTCTCTTTTTTCCCCACATTGGGGATTGAACTCAGAGACTTTGCACTGAGACATATCTCCAAACCTTTTTGAATTTTTTTAAAATTTTGATTTAAGGTCTCTAAATTGCTAAGTTTTCTAGGCTAAACTCAAACTTACAATCCTCCTTGCTCAGCCTTTCAGAGTGCTGGGATTACAGGTCTGTGCCTCTACGTGTAGTCCATTTTCAATTCTTTTACTTCCAGTCTATGTGTGTGTCTTTAAAGTGAGTCTCTTGTATGTCACGTATAGTTAGATATTGCTGTTTCATCCCTTCAGCCATTCGAAGCCATGATCTGGAAAGTTTAAACTGGCATTTCTTCCTATAAGCCACATATCTCCCTTTCTGCTTCTCAGCTCCAATAATGTACGTACTGAGTTACTTTATGGCCTATAAATCTAATACACTTTCTGCACTATTTTCATTTTTACTATGTCTTCTAACTGGATAATTTCAAATGCTGTTGTTGTTCACATTCTGTTTGAGATCTGTTGTTGAACCTTTCCATTTAATTTTCCTTTAATTTATTATACTCTTTAACTCTAGACTTTAAAAAATGCTGTGTTTTTTTTTCAAGTCTCGTAGTGCTTTTGTGATTTAATTTTAATTGTGCTTTTTTGTACTCACTAAGCTTTGCTGAAGCAATTAATTTAATTCTGTGTCAGACAATTCATAGATTTCTCTTTTTGAAGGGTGCATTATTAGAAAATTATTGTGTTCCTTTGGTGCTGTTATGTTGTTTTACTCTTTGTGTTATGTGAGGTTTTGCCGTGATGTCTACATATTGGAAAGAACAAGTTGTTTTTCCACATTTTACAGAACAGACTGGCTGTGTTTATAAAGACTTTCCTTCTAGGTCAGTTCAGGGTGCTAGAGGTATCCAGTTTGGCTCTAAATTAGGATGCCATGGTGGCTCTGGCCATGGGAAGAGTATGATGTTACAACAGAGTAACTATGCACCTCTGTCAGCTAAAGCCAATGATATTCATGGACAAAGCAATAAATGTCTCTGGCACTGGTGAAGTAGACTAGGGTCCTACCTGCCTTGGTGGGCAAAGCTATAAGGACCTTCATGCTCTCTTTTGCCCCAATGGTGTATGTGGTAGTCAAAAATATTCTTCTTTGTACCAGAGTGTGGTTGTGCAGGAGTAGCCACATCCTGACCAAGGCTCATAAGCACCTGTATCACTGGGATCTGGTGCTCAGGGCTAGTTGGGATAAGGATGAGTTATTGTTAGTGCTATCTCTGTGTGAGAAGAAAGAGCAGTTGTTGTCTAGAGAGTTCCATCATCTGCAGTTATTACTCATGAGGACTGCTGGGGTCCTCAGTAGTGAAAGTTGTAGATGTCCACAATCAGTATCTAGTATGTTCTCATTTTTCCATTCTTGCTAGGAGGGAGATCACAGCTGGAAGAGCTCCTCTTGGGGATAAGCTGCATTACAGTGGTGATGAAGCAAAACCCAGATTAAATGCTTCCTACGCTTTTTTTTAAAGACCATTCTCAGTTTTCTCTCCACCGAATTGTGAAAGCTTGAGGATCTTTTAGAGATTTCCATTGATAGTATTGTTTTTCAGAATTCAAATATTGAAATCTGTTCAACAATGTGAAACTAGTAGAACACAAAGACTTTGAAGGTGACTAGGTATTTGGGGTGGAAGCTATAGAGTTCAGAGTCTCTCCCCTTTTTCTTTGTTTTTGGAATATTCTCATTGTCTTGCTCTGTTTCTCTCTATGGAGGTGCAGGTCACATCTGAAGGGGTTCCTCTTGGAGATAAGCTGTGCCTAATTAAGAGATGGAGTGACAGTAGGAGAAATGGTACTTTTTTCTATTTTAATGATACCATGTCATTTTCTACAGAGAGAGAGAGAGAGAGAGAGAGAGAGAGAGAGAGAGAGAGAGAATTTTTCTCTATATAAAGCACCCTTCTTTTTAATGCAAGAGTAAAAAAAAAGACTGTCTGAATAGATTAATATAATCTTTATTTTGCTGCAGTCACTGTATTATTTTTGACAAATTTATTTTATATTTTTAATAAGATTTACTCAGTAGTAGCTTATTATTTATTCTAATCAGAATATTGGAAAGATTGAAACTCTATATTCATAAATTTAGACAGCAATGTTTTCTTCTGGGAAATATTGGTAAGGTCAGGAAAGATTTTTTGGTGGCATTAATTCTTTTAAGGTACATCTTATTGCAAATACTCAATTTACTTAAGCTACTTCTAAGAAAATTGGTAAAATTACACAGTCCATATTTCAAAATATTTCTTCATAAAGAAACTATGAGATTTCTAGCCTAAAATGTGCAGTTTGAATTGTATCAGCCATTCATCTCTCTTGATCATCCTAGTCAGTCTTCACCTTTCTTGATTCTTCAGAAGCAAGGATTATTTTTTCCTTCACTATTTTTTTTGTGTGGAATGGGGTCTGCCTGGTAAAATTTTCTTGAGAACAGATGCTGTTGCAATGGTTTCAATTAACTGGAAATTCCTTCCTTCATTATAAAATGCCTAATCTATCTCAGGCACACAAAATAAATCAAGTATGAAGTAGAGAGGGGGCAGAAAATGAACAAAGCTGCTTTAGTAAGAGAAAAATTATATATTATTTTAAATCTACCTCCTGAGTAAAATCAATAACAGCACACTTAATCTACTCAGAGAAGCCTGAATTAAAAATAAAGAAACTTTGATAGAAAATACATATGAAAAATTATTGCAGAGCAAGGTTACTATGTAAAACTTAGACTGATACTTCCATTCCCCCCCAAAAGTTTTAAAATAGTATTTGCTTGAGTTCCACAAAATTTAATTTGCATTAATCTGAGAAGCTATTGCTATTACCTTTCTTTTTTTTTTTTTCTGGTTTTTCTCTGGTACCGGGAACTGAACTCATGACCTTGCGCTTGCCAGGCAGGCACTTTGCCGCTAAGCTAAATCCCCAGCCCCTGCTATTACCTTTCTAATGCTTAAACTTGGCTAAAATGTATGCAGATATAAGGAGAGTGGGGGTGCTGGGGATTTAGCTCAGCTGTACAGCACCTGCCTGGCAAGCACAAGGTCATGAGTTCAATTCCCGGTACCGGAAAAAAACGAAAGAAACTAAAAAAAAAAAAAAAAAAGAAAAAGAAAAAGAGTGGTAGCACCAACATGAGCTTAAAATTCTTAAAACTTCACTAAAGGGAAAATTACAGGAATAAGGTAGACAAGTTATTTATTACATAAATCATGAAAAAGAAAGAAATTACATTTGTCAAAGATTTAGTTGGTCAAAAATATACATTGAGCCTTCAGATAGTGCATACATCTCCTCAATTCGCTGTCCCGTTAAACTGAAGCTCCCTCCTCCCTCTATCCTTCCTCCACACATATTGTTGATTTCTTACAGTGAATGAACAGTCTGACTTTGCTCTTCCTGCATACTAAGGTTCTAATTCATGAATAAATCACCCATACGCTTCATAGCAGAAATATATACACCATTGTTTTTTCCATTTTTTGGTGATTTGGAAGAAGTGAAAAAAAATCATGTTAAGTGAAAATTGTACAAAATTTATTTTTTACCTTCATAATTAACTTCAATTGGAATATTGTTGTGCTATTTTTTTCACTTATTTTCTATCACTGCCTTATAATTACAACAGAAGATTTGATAATTTGAGACAAGAAACCTATGGACTATGAAACTTCAGGTAGTTATAATCTGATTTTCCAGAACAAGTCTGACAACTCCAATTCCATGTCCATAAATATTTCTGAGTGTTTAGGCAGGCCATGTATTTTGCTAGGAAGCCACAATTTAGACTTGTAAATAAGGCAAATTATACCTTCTATAACCCCCTTTATCATTTATTCCTTGGTTCACATTGTCTTATCTGCATATGTAGTTTCTCTCTCATCCACACTAATCAAAACTTTCCAGGTAGGTTCCACATATTAGTTACTCTTTGCTTCAACATTTATGTAGCCCTTATAGATCACTGACCCTCAATAGTACAAACAGCAGTGTGACTATCATATTTGATGACACTGGACACATGAGAAGGATGAATTTATCTCTTCCTACTTAAAATTTGTTGAATTTAAATGTAGTTTTCTCATCAATGAGGTTAAATGATGAATAAGACAGAAAGTTTATCTTAATCTATTCCTCTGTCATTTTTCATATGCAAAATTATTTTTTCAAGGGCAAATTGCTTCATATTTTTCTATCTTCCAATATTTATATCCTGAGTTTTATGATGATAACTATGTTAGTGAATTCACTTAAAAGTATGTGCAATAGGAAGAAATTACTAACATATGAGATCAAAGACTTCCCCTGTGTTCTTTTCACTGTCAAGTTAAAGAGGAATGAGAGGTAAGGGCAGTTCAACAGTATATTGATGCTCCAGAATAAATTCTTGAGATCTGAAGAAAAATATCTTCCCTAGTTTCTGTACCTTGCAGGGCTGTCTTGCTTGCAGTCTTTCATTGATCTGAGCATTGAGTGTAGCTAGTATGTCAAAACTAATTTTTTCAGGCCATTTATCTCCACAATGGGTAGCATAGAGAGAAAATAGTATTTTATAATAATAGGAAGTGGAGGCCCGAGGCCAAGTAAGTCAAGAGACAGCAGAAATGAACAAGAGGAATTGTATTTGGGGAAGGTTAAACTTCCATTTTTCTAAATGTATAAGTAAAGGAATTCCATGTTTTAAAAAATATGTCTTTCCCGGAGATCTTAACTGAGAATATAACAAGTAACAGAAGACAGTAAACAATGATTTTGCTGGCATTAAATCTGGGTGCTGAAGACAGAGTTTGAATCTAGTCAATAGTATTTATTGGTTCCTTGAGGCATTTTCACCATAGCTTCCTGAAAATCTACCACATCTAGAAACAGCTGATACATTTTTTGAGGTACTTCCAGGAAGACAGAGCATGATTATAAAGATTATACTGAATGTGAGGCCACAGTCCTTATACATCTCCATCATGATCTGTCTGTTTCACAGGGAAAGGTAACATTATAGACCAAAATGGAAGTTAACTATGTAGAAGTGAGGGAAAAATCGCTTCTTGGACTAATAATCGCCTCATTGGCTAACACCTGGTAGACAATCTGGTGAGTCATGTACCCATGATCATGGCACTTGGAAAGAATTTAGAGTGAAAAATTACAAGAACTGCTTTATCGTGGATGTGAGAAAAGGCTCATGAATCCTAGTAATATGTAAAATTGAGATAATAAAAGATAGCTCAGAGGCAAATATACTATATTTTTGTGTGTGTGCTTACACTGATGGTCATAAAGATTGACTCCACATTGCAGAGCTTGTTGCTAGTGCTACATTAGACATGCTGGTTTTATTTCCTTTAAATATGTACCCAACAGTAGGATTGCCGGATCAGAGGATAGTTTTATTTTTGCTTTTTGAGGCCCTCCCATAATGTTTACAAAAATGACTGTACTAATTTACATTTTCAGCAACGGTGTCCAAGATTTACCTTTTCTCTACATCTACACAAGCATTTAGTGTAGTTTTTGTCTTTTTTGATAACAGTCATTGTGGCAGGAATGATGTGGTATCTCATTATGGTTTTGCTTTGCATTCCCATAATGTTATAATATTAAATAGTTGTATTACACCTGTTAACTTTGTGTAGGTCTTCATTTAAGAAGTGTCTATTTATATCTTTTGCTCACCTTTTGATTAGATTTTTGGGTTTCTTTGCTATTGAATTATTTGTATTCCTTACATATTTTGGACATTAGACTCTCATCAGATTTATCATTTGCAAAATATTTTTTCCAACTTTATAGGTTGAATTTTCTTACTCTTTTTTATAAAAATAGAAACCAAAGTGAGAGCTACTAAAGTCTACTGAGACTAACATATTCCTTTATGTAATGTAATGTTTGATCAAATCAGGCACATAGATATTTTATATGTATATTCAACCTATAGTAGTATTTTTTTCTCTTCTGATTTTTTTGTCTTGAAGTCTGCTTTCTAGAAATACATGTAGCTCCTCCTGCTAGCTTGTGGATTCCATTAACGTGCATCACTACATTTCATCCTTCCACTTTCAGTCTGTGCATCTTTTCCAATACCATGTGTTTCCTGCGGAAATCAAAGCATTGGGACTTGTTTTTTTTTAATCCAATTTCCCAATCCGTGTCATTTCCTTGAGAAGCAATACTATTTACAATAAAAACTTACTATAGAGATGAAGGTACTAATTCATGTCAATTTTGTTCTTCTAATTTTGAGTTTTTGCTAATAGCTTATCTACTCTTACTGTTCTGTGTGCAAGATTCCCTAAAGTATATTCTGAAATACTGGCTTAAGGGTCATGATTATCTTCCTGCTACATATAGATATAGATGATATAGATATATAGGTATAGATACAGATACAGATATAGATATAGATACAGACATAGGTGTAGATAGATAGATATTGACGTATGTATTATGAAACCAGGAGATATTTAAGGTTATGTGCCTGAGTTACTTCACTTAATAGTATGATCTCAAGATGCATTCATTTTCCCAAAAATGACTCAAGATTATACTTTTATCCTTTGGCAGAGTAGCATTCCACTGTATATACCACATTTTTCTATCTATTCACCTGCTGATGAACATATTAACTGTTTCAATGATTTAACTGTTACAAATTGCACTGCTATGGACATGGGTATACATACATCATTGTGGTATGAGGTTTTTAAATCTTTTTGGAAGATACCTAAAAGGAGGGTAGCTGAGTCAAATGGAATTTCTACTTTTAGATTTGAGGAATCTTAAGACTTATTTCTACAGTGGTCGTATCAGGTTATAGTCCTCCCAACAATGGAGAAGTGTTCCTTTCTTGCAACATCCTCAACAACTTTTGTCATTGGCTGATTTCTTGGTGGTAGCCATTCTTTCTAGGGTGAGATGGAATCTCAGTGTTGTTTTAATTTGTATTTCTTGAATGGCCAGTGATACTGGGCATTTTTTCAGGTATTTTTTGGGAATTTGTACTTTAAAAGTCTCTGATAAAGGAAGTACTCCAATTCATAACTTTATTGAAGTAAAAATGAGGTTAAGAAATATGACAGAATTTTTCCAAGGTCAAGGTGATAATAACTGGTAAGATGGAAATTTTGTGAATCCATCTTCCATTTCCTTATTTAGTACAGCATTCTAAAGAAAATGGGACATAGTATGGCAGATTTATAGAACTAAAAAAACTCCAAAAAGTCCAAATTCAAACTTTCTTAAAATGAAATTTTACTTTTTTAAAAGTATTAAGTCAATGAAAATTAAGCCAATGAAATATTAAAATCAATGAATGGTGCATAACTGGAAAACAACTGACTTTGATATAGGGAAAATAAATTCCCAACCTGCTAGACGTCTAGTACCAGCTCATGTTCTCTAAAATCAAACAATGATTTTTAGGAACAATGGGAGGCTAACAGCAGAACATATTTACTGGGGGAAAGAAAGCTTCTGTCCAAGAGAGAGAGAGACAGAAGGGGTCCTGATTGGTTTACCAAGAAACCTGCCTGTTTTAGGGATTTTTATAGAGCAAATCCACAGTGTGAGGCAGGTCCAAGGTAGGAAAAATGGGAAACTGCAAGGTGGGCATGAGGTGGGACAAAACTATGGTCAGCCAATAAGATTACAAGCATAATTTCTCAAGTAAAATTGATTAAATTGGGATCAAATGGGAAATTGAGTCATGTAGCAAGCGGGCATCAATACTGAACTGGGGCTTTTCCTGTAGGGGGTTGGGTTAGTGCCTCTTCCTGGCTTCCTGAATGTGATTGATACCTAATTAGAATATCAATACCTGATGTTTATCCTTAGGAAGTAGGTGTGTGTGCATTTGTTTTATCTTTTGTCTTGAGGTCTGGCCCTCAGCTGGAAGTGCCCTTCTCTCCCACAGTTGTAAGGTATCTCATCTTCTGCACTGGCTCCTTCAAGGTCTTACCCCTACCTGACTGCCTATAATGTTTTATCTAACTTAGTTGCCTATAACAACTTGAACTGTGTACAAACATAGAAGTTTGTAGGCTCTTTGCATTTCATAATAAAACATTTCTTTTGCTCCTTTGACCCTCATTATTCTTATTTGGGTAATTTTCAAGGTAATCAATGTCCAAGTAATGTCATCTTAGGTGGGATTGTTTAATACCACATCTTTTAAAAATACAGTTCTATGAATTTTTGGCGAAAATTTGTATTCTTGTATTGACAGAAGAAAATGACTCGATTTATTGGGCTAAGACAATCTCGCTATTAACCATATAAAAAGCTGCGGGACGACATAGAACTAAATTGATTCTGGCGCCCCACCAATCACCAATCTTGACTCAAAATCAGAAACGTGGCAGAATGAGCTTAAATTCTTAAATGAAAAACTCAAAGAATATAATCTGAACTGCAGACCTCGAAATCTCTCTCAGGAGTTTTAATTAAGCATAATGCTGTTCTCCTCAGGAAAAAGAGACACTTTAAAACTTTATGGGAAAAAAAAGCAAAAGATCTTAAATCCATGTGAGAAGTCAGAGAGAAATACTACATACTAATCCTCCTGCTATAATTGAAGCTATTTTGAAGATTTAATTCTCACTCCTCCCCTCTTGCCAAAGGCTAATGCTTTTGCCTGCCAATGATAAGGTTCAATACCCACACAAGCTCAGCTATGTCCTCTTCGGGCTTTAGGAAGCAACGCTGTAGGTAAAGATAGAATTACCTCTATTATAAAGGAAGGAATTATGTATGCAATACAAAGTGTTTTCTACATTTAATTATCCCCTTGCTTTTTCTGCAAAGATCTTTCAGCCTTCTCCTGAAGAGGTACTATTTTACCTCAGAAAACCCTGTCTATCTTCTTGCCCCATGATTCATTTGCTGTGCTATTAAAAACAACAACAAATTCTCCATAAGAAAATGGAGTAGACTGGGCCTCACCTATAATATAAAATAGTCGTAAAGTTATGTTACTTGGATTATGGAACTTTAGGAAATATGGCATTGGTAATTCTTATACATTTGCAAGGTTTAAAATGAGGGATAACACATTTAAAAATCATTTTAGATTAACATTAAGAATAAAGGAAAGTAGCACATCTCAAAACGCAATCATTATCCATCCCATGTATGTGGAGAAGAGTCAGCCACATGATCTGGTAATTTAGGCTATCTGTTTTACAAGAGATAATGGATGTTGCTTTACACTGAAAATAACTTGTAAAAAGTATATCTGCAGAAAGTTCTATTAAACAGTAAATATATCTCGGGCGCTGATTCATCTAACTCCCCATCTACAATGAAAATTAGATTTTCAAAGGTCTGAATTGTAGTGCTGAATTCTTGGTACATCTGATAAACATCATTATAATTGGAGAAGGGGGGTAATAAGAGCTCAGTAATTTTCTGCAAATTCATTACAAAAATATAAAAAAGGTATCCCTTTTTATTTAATAAACCTAAACTTAAACGGACATTATAAGGATATCTTAGCATACTGACCACAGAGTACTGCATTGCTTGGCAGAAAATAAGTGTAGAGAAAAATAGTACTTTAGCATTGCTGACTACTTATTCCAACCAGTATAAGCAAGTACAGTGTACAAAGAAGTATATTCTGAATATATTACTTCAATTTATTTAGCACAGATAAATCATGGGGTTTCACTTTGAAGTGGAACGCTGGAATCACTCTTTTCTTAAACACTTGCAACATCTGTTTTTGTTTCTCAGCCCTTGTTTCATACTTTGGTAGTAAAGTGACTTTTACCACCAATAAATAAATAAATAAACAATTCCATAAAAGAAAACTCTGAATTTCCTGTTTTCCCAAACATCATGTCTGCAAATATTATATTAGCTCTACCAAGATCTGCTAATATTACATATTCACACGTAGGAAGTGCTCACTCCTATATTTGAACAGCTAGTGTTGTCCCCATTTTACCACATATGTTGACCCTTTATGTTAATCCAAAGCTTTCCCACTGATTCTGTAGGATTTTGCACTTTCCAAATCTGCACAAAATTTGGCATTTATGCATGTGACATTCATGCCTTTATTATCTTCAAGAAAATCTCAGGTTACAGGATATAAAATAGTAAGAAACTGTACCGAGAACCAAATTAACTTTATGCGTCTAGTATTATACCACCAAGTACCTGAAATAGAGCAGACATGGCTGATATCCATTGCCATCAATTTACCTAACCTTACCTTCTTCAACATATCACTGCATTTAAAATAACCTAACAAATAAATAATAAACAAAAAAGCAAATGCTAAAATATTGTTTGGTTGAAACAAGATACTTAAGTGAAAATCTAAGCCCAATCCTTATTATAGAAGACAAGAAATAAATAGAATCATGTCTTTACTAGTCAGATGTTATATTTATTAGTGAGCTAGATTTATGCCAACATGAAAACAACATACGCCTCTGGATATAGCTCAGCGGCAAAAGTTCCTGCCTGCCAAGTGCAAGGTCCTCAGTTCAATTTCCAGTACAAAAATAAAATAAAATAAAATAAAATAAAAAAATAGAAAGCACATAGATATTTTATGCAAAAATATGAAAAGCTATTTTTATGATCTTTTTAATGAATGTTACAGGTAAAGGAAAATAATATCGCCAGTGAAAGAGAAAACTTAAATGGAAATTGAAATAGTATTTTCCTTAGGACTTGATTATAACACTCATAGACTACATAGCTGTCCTAATCAATGTGATTTTAAACTACAGTGGACAGCATAAATATTTCACATATTACTGGACTATTACTTCACATATTACTGGGGCTACTAGCTCTGTCCAAGTAAAATTTAAAACTGTTAAAGAAGTATTTTCTATGTAGTTTCTATATAGTGTAAATATTTTATCATGAATGCCAAATGCCGAGCATTTTTCTTTGTTCTCATGAGTGTTACAGTCTAATAAGGGAGGAAGCTATTAAAAAACTAGAAAATACATAAACTGTACTGAAAGATTATTAGTTATCAGGAGATAGGGAAAGAGAAGGTAGAGAATTTTAGAATTCTATTTAGGTTGATGAGAATTTTATGAAATTCCATAGTTGTTATACAACCTCATATATTATAAAACTGCTACTAATTTACACACCTTAAAGGGGTAAACTTTATATCAATTATATCTCAAGAGAGTTTATTTTTCTAAGATTATGCTGGATCAATACTCTCCCTCCAATGACATTTATTAACTTTAGAAGAATATTTAGAGTCATACCTCTGCTGTTGAGGATCTAAAATTTAAGAGTATCTCTAAAGCCTCAGCCTCTTTCATGTGCCTTCATAATGGTGCTGACCTGTACCCATCCTGCCGACCTTCTGCTAAACTTATTCGAGTCTTAACGACCTCTTTGATGTCTCTCTTCCTGAAAACCCAGGATGCTGAATTTTCCCAAAGGTCCAAGCATTGAAGGCTTGGTTGCAGGGTGTGGTGGAATCCTGAGATGTTGAACGTAGGGAAGGTCCTTCCCTCCTATGGAGGAGGACCTAGGAAGGAGATTGTGCAGATGACCCAAGTCATTTCATTTTTCCATTGTGTTACCCGACCACAAGGGGGCGGTTTTCCTCTGTTACATCCCTTCCCTATAATATCTTTCCACGTCATACACCCAAAGCAGCGTAGTAAATTATTTATGGCTTGGAACCCCAAAACTGTGAAATAAAGGAATTATGCCTTCTATTGTGTTACTGTGGTAGAAAGCTTACTAACACAACTACTAATCTGATAATTTCACAATTTACTTTTTCTTCCGTTGATAGCTGTTTAAAACCCAAGTGTAGGACTTGTGATACAAATTTTTAAATTTAAAAAATTACTACTGTAACAGACACATTGCTATCAATTACCCTCAAAATATTCCCCCTTGCTTCAAAGACATCATACTTGCAACTCTCTGAAGCAGTTTGAAAATCCTCTTTTGTGAGTGTCTTTTGTTGGACCATCGTGGGTGCCTCTATGTGCTGCCTTAATTAAAACCTTTACCTTTCATGAGCATTCTGACTTTGGGGAAGAGCCAGAAGATGCACAGTGCCTGATCTAGTGAATAAGGTGGATGAGGACATGCCGTAATGTTTTAACAAGCCTGCCTTTTAATAAATGGAACTCAGAAGCAATGTTCATTGTGCTGTTATTGCACCTTGTGAAGTCGCTCTCAAAAGAGGATCCCTAGAACTGCTTCAGCAAGGGGCAAGAACAATGAGATGAATGCATTTTAAGTGAAGTATTTTAGATGAATTCATGTAAAAGTGGCTCTTACTGTAGTACCTTCATTCAGTTTAAACAAACACATTTTCTGATCAGCCACTGTAAATTAATTTCCTGAACACCTCTCCACCGCATTTTCCCATGCACGTTTCTGTGTTATCTTTGGTTTCTTAGTTTATTAACCTTAGTACTGCCTAACATTTAGTGCATACTTATTTATTCATTGTTTATGGGTCTATTCTTCCCCCGTCAGACAAAGCCTCTGATTTGTTTGTTGTCCAGTGTAGCCTGAAACTTGATCTTCCTTCCTCAGCTTCCTGAGTAGTTGAGACTGCAAGTGGCGTGCTAACATGCCTGGCTCAAGCTGGTGTTTTATTTATTTACATTTCTTCAATATTTTTGTTTGATTAAGTGAAAAACCAAAGGAGTAAAATCAATATGCTGAATATATTA
Source organism: Chinchilla lanigera (assembly GCF_000276665.1). Lineage (NCBI taxonomy): Eukaryota > Metazoa > Chordata > Mammalia > Rodentia > Chinchillidae > Chinchilla > Chinchilla lanigera. The sequence goes on along the minus strand of NW_004955488.1, from coordinate 3,191,651 downwards.
AGCATGGTCATTAACCTTTGTCTTAATTTTTTCATCTAGAAAATGTGAATAATATTATTGTATGTTTCAGAATATTTCATTGTCAGAAAAATAATGCATGCAAAGTGTTACCTGGCATACTCTGCTCAAACCTCACTTTTCCAATCTCTGAACTTTATTACATTTTTATGTATACAATCACATAAAAGCACTAATTTCATTCTGTCCTGAAATCATTTGCACTTAAATTCCAAGAAATAGAAGAAATAATGGAAAGATCAGGAAAGGGAAAGTAAGACACAAACATTCAGGCTTTAAATTTAAGATACTTTGAGATCTTAAAAGTGGATATTGTTAGTGATTTCTTGAATTGCCTCACTTAATGTCACAAAAACCCCTGGAGTAATTGGAATACTTGTCCCACAGTACTTGCTGAAGGAAGAAGAAATTATTCAGTCCTGCTGATTTATCCATAGGAATAATCTGCAGAAAGAAGTCTTGAGTGCTTGAACCAATTTTATGCTGTCAACATCTAAAACAGTATTGCCCAAGAGAGCGCAAAGGCTCTAAAGATCTGAAAATTCTGCAAGTTTTCTTGCTTTTTATTAAAATAATAGCAATGCCGCTTTACTACATTTTCCACTTAAGAGAAGAGATGTGAAAAATGTGAAAGTTCTTCAAAGCTAAGGAAAGGAATATCAAGTAGGTAAGCATAGAAGGCATGCATAACAGGAGGATCAGAACTGTCCAACCATTTACTCATGTGAGTCTCACTCAATGGGACCCTAAAGTTTTCGTAGATTTGCTTGTCTTGGGGACAAAGCAAACAAGAAGAACAAAGCAAACAAATCTCATGTGTTCAAGGTCATGTTGACTACTGGGCTTTAAATGCATTAGAAACTAGTATAAAATGAATATGGATTCACAGGTCATATAGATTGTGAAGGACCAACAACATACAGATTCTGGGGGAGGAAGAACAAAGGCAATATAGAAGTATTATATTTTGTTCAGACTTAATGCAGGTTTTCTAGGATAAGACTAGGATAAGACCCTATAGATTGAGTTGGAGGTAGCAGGAAATTCAGGAGTGCTATAAGAGCCCATAACAAAAAGAAAAGCTGGATGTTCCCAAGCGAAAGGCCCTGAGCCCATCTGAATAAAGAAGTGTAATAGGCTTGGGAAACAGACCTGATAGGGACAGTTTTTTTTTTTTTTTTTTTTGGTTTTTTCTCCGGTACCGGGAACCGAACTCACGACCTTGCGCTTGCCAGGCAGGCACTTTGCCGCTGAGCTAAATCCCCAGCCCCTGATAGGGACAGTTTTTAAGACCAGGACAGAGCAGCAGGAAAGAATCAGAGCTTGCAAGAATTTCAGGACTTTTTAAATGCATTACTGAAGTATTAAAAAAGTTATGACGTACAAAAGTGGTTTGTGTAGGTAAGAGACTACTTGAATTAGCTTTGTATATTAAAGAGTATGTTTTTCTTTTGGAGGCCACTGTAGTGTTATAAATAAGCCATGCAATGCATTTCTTTTCTTTTCTTTTGGTACTGGGGATCGAACTCAGGACCTTGTGCTTACCAGGCGAGTGCTATGCCACTGAGCTACATCACAGGCCCTCCATGGAATGTATTGCTTGGCAGTGAGAATGGATGGAAGTGAATACACTGAAGGGCTGTCTTGGAGGTTTAATAGAAAAAACATGAGAGAAGAAAATATTCACAAGTATTTACTGAGTAATGTGTATGGTGGGGGCTCTGGTGTCTAAAATAACTCCTGGGTTCAACCCTCAGTATTGTGCCAGTTAAGTATATAAAATAATAATAAAGTAAAAACAGTGCCATCTCATTTTATTGATGATATACATGTTGTACTCTAGGCGATATATGCCTCTTACTCATCATGCTTGATGTTTCAAAGAATAACTTGGAATATTTATTATTATTTCCACACTTTTTAATAGACAACGGTTTGAAGAATCATTTAGCAGAACCTCCACTGTCATGCATGTTTTCTTAGTCAAAAAGCATTATGACCATAGTTCTCAAACTTAAGTCAAAGAAGCATCTAAGATGCTATAGGTACGGAGTTGGATGTAGGACTGTGGACTTTTAGTATCCACATGAAAAGAAAACTAATGACGGTCATGTTCATAAACTGACAAAAACTCAACTGATTTTCTTCAAGTATGGGAATACATGAGGTGAATAACTGCAACCTTAATCTTCTCTAATCCACCAGAATGGACTGGGGAATACACTTGCTTTCTACCTTTTAAGGATTTTAGGGGAAACTTGAGGACCTCTAAAACTAATATTCTCAGTACTCGAATCTGCAGAAGTCCATCAATGGGAAACCACCAGGAAAGCCAGTAACATGGTAAAAGTTTCACTATTCAGCTTTCCTCTCACTGATTTTCCTTGAAGGCATTTTGCCTCCGTAACAGAGCTAGTTTAAAAGCAATGGGAAGAAGGCAGCTTGGATCCCAGGACTGTGTTAGAATATCTTTCAAATAATCAATGACTACAAGAGGGAAATATGGAACAGAAGTTCTACCTTATCATCCTATTGTCAACACATTCTTCTGCTTTAAGACTCACGCTAATTTTCACATCCAGAGGCTATCTTTCAGTACACTGTGATAGAATCTAGGCCAATTGTCATATGCCCTCGTGTCACCACCTTCTCAGTTAGATGAAATGTCATTTATTTCATGTATGAGTAATAAAATTATTGGCAGTAGTACTAAATAGTGTATCAAGTGTTCTTGTTCTGGAAACTATAATCAATAATATTCTAAATTATTCCATTCTCAGATAATGAGCCTGTACTTAGGGTGTATCACACTTAAATCTGTGAACTTCATTCAGTATATTAATCATTAGTCCAGAAACTGTATGAGGAAAAAAAAGAAAATAGCTAAAGCTTCAAAATTGAATTAATATCACATTAACACTGTTGAACATTTGGACTTATTCCAACTTATTAATCTGAATTTTTAATTTTACATCATTTAACAATTAGGCATTTAAATACTGTTATAATAACACTATTTCTGTTCTAAAATAATTTAAATTACAATACTTTTAGTACATATATTATGCAAACTGTTATCTTATTGGAAGAATAAATGGAAGGTCTACACAATGGTTTATAAAAATGAATACTTAAATATATAGTCTAACATTGTCTTTACTTGAACAGATATTTGAGAAATGAAAATAAGATGTAATTGGGCCACTGTGCTTCTGAGATGTAGGCATTTATCCTATTTGAAATGCTAAAAGCTATCTTTGAGGAATAGAGTATTTTTTTTTTTCTACAAAGACAATCACTACAGAGCTAAAGAACATAGACAATAAAGTAAAAAGTAGATTAAAATTCTTAATATAGTATTCATTCGAGGGACATATCTGGCACAATTTATTTAACCTTTCTGAACTTTGGTCCTTTTGTCTCTTAACTGGGAATATAATGTCCCAGTTCACTTTAGTCCAAAAAGCCATGTGAAGTAATGAGGATGAATTCTTTAATACAGTGCTTCATAGAGAGTAGTGAATATCTATTAGGTAGGGCGTCTGGGCTCAGGTTATCAAGGGATAATAAGTGAGTTTAAAACCTTGTTCTTTATTTACCATGTCTGAGACAATTGGGAAGATCACAAAAACACCAAACTTCACATTTCTATATATAGAAAACTGTGCTAGTGATAGAGCAATTACAGGGAACAGTTATGAGAAGCTTGGGCAAAGAAGAGGATCTCATTAAGGATTCTTCGTTATTGTTATAGTTAAAGTCTTTCTTTTGAGAAGACAAATTTATTGTTACTTGTTTATTTTTCTACATGCATATCTTTTCTGTTTATTATGTTACCTTAGTAAAGTTTTAATCTGAGTTTAGTACCTACTGAAAAATAATTATAACTTGCACATACTCATTTTCCCAAAATAATGTGCTCACATAGGGAACTGAAAGATAAAGTTTAAGAAATTAACTTTCCAAAGAACAAAATTACATGACACATTCCAGGAGCTGATTTTAATGCCTTTCAGAATGTTGCCAGCATTGTTTCTCTGATTAGATTTGACTTACATTATTAATAATCTCCCGTTATCCACATGAAATATACTCTAAGACCTCTAAATCCTACACATACTATATTTTTTCCTATGCATACTTAGCAGGAAAAGATTTCAATATAAGTTAGCACATGAAAAGATTCATAATATAGCTACTAATAAATTATGTGAAATCTACTATAAAAAAAGGTATGGTCGCTTCCTCTCTTTTCCAAAATGACTTACTGTTCTGTGCTTGCCCTTCTTCTTTTGATGACGTGAGGTGATACGATGCTCACATGACGAAGTCCAGAGACTGGTGCTGGCCTGTGGCATAGTGCTAGTTTACTAAGTAGGGTAGTTGAATGTAAAGCACTCTGATACCAGTGCAGGCAGTCTGATAATCAAGATCACCATTATATGACTAATGTGTAGTTTGTATACAAACTGGATGCACGACATTGGAATGATTCACATTCTAGTAGAATGAAAGGAATAATTTGAAATTCCATCACTATACAAAGAACAGCACACAATTTAAAAATATGACATTAATTTTTGACATTTATTATCTAATATTTGAGCCTTCTTTTGACTGCAAGCACCTACAGCTCTGGAGAGTAAAACCATGAAGATAGAGATATTTTAATTATAATTTTAAAATCTCCATTATATGATGTCAAAACATAACATGTTAACTAATAATTTAAAATTATCTTATTTTTTATATTAATAAACATTCTGGAAGATTTCTACCAGTTAATTTTTAATTATCAGGGCAGTCCTATCATACATATTAATCAAATGAACATGAGAAATGTGAATCATGATGTCCATAATTGACAGGGGTATAGTACATGGAGGTTTCTTTTTATGCAGCTAAGACCTGGAAGAAATATTTCCCGATGAAGACGTGAAGAACATGTGAACTTCCATCCTTGTACTACTTAAAGTATGCCCAATGAAAAACATTGTCAAGTGTTATGAGTATTGTTAACAGATTTAAAGAATTGGATAAACACATTCCAAAATAATGATATGTAGCTATGATCTATATCATAGATCTGGATGACATACAGAGAATTACTAATAGTGTTAGAGACTCACTGTAAATATTCCTGGACTGTGAAATACATACATATGGGTAATGCTATTTGACAGATAGCGCATGATATTTTATTTAAGGCAGCCTACAAAATGAGATTAACATGAGCTTTCATACAACTTTTCAAAATTGCAAGCTAGAGAGGGCCAGAGATGGCACTACTTGCTGATGCTGTTCACTCGCCTACAATTACAAAACAATGCAAAAATCTCAACCAGTTTTAGTTTAAGAAGGCTGTGAAACCCTATTATTATGGGGGAAAAGGTCATTGGTTTTCTAAACACAAAGTCTGAACACAGCCATAACAGAGAAGTAATTTTATGAAGTGGATTATAAGCCAAGAAGGTCACAATATCTTAAAAAGAACATGGGCTGGGGATTTATCTCAGGGGCACAGCGCCTGTCTGGCAAGCGCAAGGTCTTGAGTTCGATTCCCGGTACCAGAAAACAAACAAACAAACAAACAAACAAACTTACACACTCTTAAAAAGAACATTAGGAGGTCATGAGTATATAAATCTTTGAAGAGCTTTCTTTCATTTAAAGGGGAAGGATTACTATATGAGTTGGTAAAGTGCAAAAAGCAATAGGAAGTCATTCATGCTAGTACAAAGTACCAATTAAAACTTTCAATATATTATGTGTGAAATTTGACAAAGTCTGGACTTAATATTGCATATATAAAGGACAAGGCACATAATTTACATTGTTTTGCAAAAGATAACGCAGAATGTAGAACTCTTTGATCATGTAAATTGTTTTACTCTGAATGTTAAAGACAATCAATTCAGCTTAATTTTCACACTGTTTGGCTACTGTGTGTATTTTTATTTACCTGCTAATTAGCTTCCTTAATTAAAATTTAAACTAATCAAAAATAAATGAAGATAATTATAAATGTTTCATTAACACTATTAATTTATTTTCATGTATGTAGCTGATTGTAACACCTTAGCAGAAAATCACCACTTCAAAATGTCTTTACGCTATTTCTTATCATGTTCTGGGGAGATTGGGGAATATATATATTATTCCAAGGTAATTGTCAATAAATCTTCCATTATAAATTATAAAATACAATTATAATAAACACAGTATGGAGATTTTGCATTCCTTAACTCTGAAATACCTGTACAATTGTATACTGCAATCATACTATGTGTTAAAGATATTTGTAAATGTTTGAAAAGTAATGAATTTTATTAGCATTTTAACTGCATAAAAGGCTCCTTAGTGGATTTCAGTATAGTGATGTCTTTCTTGTCAAATGTCTATAACAATTTCCAGCTTCAGCTCTGACATGGAAGAGTTTTGAGTCAAACCATTTGATCTTAAAATTAACACACAAAACAAGTTGAATGTACTGAAACTTAATGCCTTCTTTTTAGATCGTTCAGCAAATTGCAGCTGCAGAGCAAACTGACAACTGAGAACTTGAAAAGATTGGTGAATTCAGACAGAATGACGCTGAGATTCTCTCAGTGGAGCAAGGCTGCTGGAGTATAAATCAGTAGAAAAACATTATGCTAATCGATGGATTGCTGGAATCCGAGCTGTGTGGCAGGAGAGTGACAAACTCCTCAAGACCACAGTCCTGGGAGGGCCCTAAACATTTGTAGATTGAAAGTCCAAAAGCTTCACCAGTTTCGCATGAAAAAGAACTAAGAAAGATCCCTGCCTGTGTGCCATTAATGGGAGAGAAAATTATTGTGGAATACTCAGATTATTTCCATGAGAAAGACCACTTTCCATGGGAAATGATTTTACCAGTTCCTTATTAAACTGTACCACCTTTTGATTTCTTAAGGGAGTTTGGTGGTGGCAATGGTGGGGGTAGGGGTATACCATGAGAGAAACAGTTTAAGAGGCCAATGTGGGGCCACAAGGGTTGATATTTAATTATATGGTTAAAAATGGTTTCTGGCTTTCTCACTTTACCACTGAGGACTGCTGAAGTTTCCAGTGCAATAACAATGGATTACAGCTAGAGGTGTGCAGACTCACTGAAAAGAATTTATAGAATCCTGAAATCAAGAAAGAAGGCAAAATAAAGTAAAAAAAAAAAAAAAGGCATTTAAATCGGTTGACAGCTGCAACTCCAGTAACAAATAAATTCAGACCACCCCCAGCTAAATCACCATAGGTCTTCACACTACATGCCTACTTCCATTTTCAATACAAAACATCTGACTTGCAACAAAAAGTTACAAAGCGTACTAAAAGGCAAGGAAAAAAAAAAAACACAGTCTGAATAAGAGATACAAATATCAGAACTAGAGTCAAATATGAAACAAACATTGAAAAATCTCACGTAGGGAATTTAAACGAAATATGATTCCTGTGTTAAGTATTCTAATGGGAAATGTAGGCACCATGTAACACACGGTTATTCTACAGGAACTCCAAGAAAGAATTAGAAGAAATGCTAGAAATAAAAATATTGTAATAAAAATAAAAATTTCCTGAGAAAGATTCACCGGTAGACTGGGGATGTCTTACTGGAGAAAAAGGTAGCTTAAATGTAGGTCAACAGACATTTCCTGAGTTGAAAAGCAAAGGGCCAAAGAAAAGGAAAGGACAGAGGAGAGGGGAGTGGAATGGAGGGGAGGGGTTGGGGGAAGAGGGAAGAGGGAAGAGCAGGCAGGAGAGAGAAGGAACAAAACAGTTGGAAGGAAAGAAGATGAAAAAAGAAAAGCAAAAGATGAGAACATTTCAAAAGTAGGCAAAAGAAATATAAGGATATAGTTACAACATTATAAATTAGATTGATCTGATTGATATTTAAGTATATTCCGTTCAGCAATTGCCGAATACAGCAGAGCAATCACAAAATAGGTGAATTGGAAGACCAGAAGGAGACTAGAGAACTTGAAAGAACCGAGCAGTGAAAAAGTTTGAAGTAAAAATGGCAGAGAAAGTCCAGTTTGTTTATATCTTCTTAGATATGTTAAGTATTGTTAAATATAAAAATACTGACCTCAGGAGATTATCACAGAGTATAAAAACAAGCAAAAGTCTTTATCATGGCATATCACACACTCAAAAACAACCTACACTGACAGACAAAACCTGAAAATAACTTGAAAGAAAACAAATTACTAATGTATACTCCAATTCGAAACAGTGCAAAGAACATGAGAATTCACTGAAATGTACAAGGAGTTGAAAACTCTTCATTTATACTATATTCAGCAAATCATACTTCAAAGTTCAACAAAGAATAAAGGCTTTTTAACAAAAAAAGAGGAAGCTCATTTCGGAAAATCTACATCTGACTGTGACAGCCCCTGTATGCCAACACCCAGGTTCCCCTATTAGCAATAGCTTTGAGAATCTATCATAATGAATAGAGCAGTGTTCATTTCTATATGGAGAATCACCTTGACTGCAGCCGCGGTGAGTTGTAACCTCCATGCTGGTGACTCAGTAAGCTAGGTTGATTTTCCTTGAATAGTTTTCCAGTATAATATGAACAAACAAAACCATTAGTGGTACATGGAGGTTACAACTCAAGACGGCTGCAGTCAAGGTGATTCTCCATATAGAAATGAACACTGCTCTATTCTTTATGATAGATTCTCAAAGTGAGCTATATAGTGACCTATACTAGGGGAACCTGGGTGTTGGAATACAGGGATTGTCATAGTCAGGTTGGGAGGCTATAACAAAATACTATAAAGGACATTATTTTTCAAAGTTCTAGAGACAGGAAAATCCGAGATCAAAATGCCTACACCTCAGTGTCTGTTGGGAGCGTGGCTCCTGGTGTGCAGTCAGTGGCATCCTGGTGTGCAGTCGGTGGCATCTTTGTGGTGCTTTCAGATGGCATAGAAAGGGGTAAACTCTCTCAGAACTCGTTAAAGGTCACTAATCAAATTCATGACATCTCTAGCTTTATAATCACAGCTACCTCTAATAACTTGCAAAGACCTCACCCTCTAACAGTGTCCTTTGAGAAGACAGGGATTCAAATGAATATTGAAATGGCAAAATCCTGCACTCCACAACAACTGTTTGCACTACCTTCACAATTTTTCTGAAAAACAAAAATTGTTCTAAAACCAAAAAAAAAAGAGAGTTTAGTTAATTTTGATATCTATCTTTTGATTTATGCCAATACATTATCCATAGTTCTTTTGATATTTTTTTCAAAAAAAAATTTTTTTTTTTGGTACCTGCAATTGAACTCAGGACCTTGTGCTTGCCAGGCAAGTTTTTGTGTCACTGATCTATATCTTTGCCTTTTCAAAATCTTAAATGTGTAATATGTATACTAAGAATGGTCTTGAATCAGTCACCTAAAGTGACTGTTTATTTTCCTTCTTTGTATAAATTAAGTAGCAAGGCTATTGCAAAGATTAGAAATAATGTTGTAGCATCACCATATTCATTCAAACAGAATATTTGGAGACCAGATTCTGAGTCTGAGATCACACTAGGTAGTGAGAATACAGACACATATATCTCACCCTTTTCTTATTTGAACATATGGAGGACCACCTAGGCAACTGTCCTTAAAAGAGGAGCAATTGCCTCCGTTTTGGCTGAGACTGACCCTATTTCCATGTATTTATATGTACTGAGCTGGCTAGGACTTTTCCTTATCCTTTCAACTGGCTTTAGGCAATGCATATCAGTCTAGCCGAGCTGCTGCTGCTAATCTTTAGCGATGGCAGGCATGTTTCCCTGACACCCTGTTCCTGGCATTCACATATTTCTCGCCACTCTCACAGTCACTCATCCTCAAGCCACTCCCTTCTTCACAAATGAATAAAGTCTGGGTTTGGTCCTGGGTATAGGCCTTTGTTCCGGATGGCCATCATCATGGCTGGGACTCAGGACCTCTTGGCTCTCCATAACTACAAATATATCTTAGTGTCTTTTTTCTCGCCATGGGTTGCACTGGATGTGGTATATTGTAATTGACCTGCTAGAATTCCAGTAACTTTTCATGGCATTACAAATACAAACTTCCTGGGCCATGAGGAGGACTGGGCAGGGCTCTCTATAGAATGACAGAGAAAAGCACATGAAATAAGACCCAAATCCAAAAGACAAAAGCAAGACAACTAAATGTACAATTCGGTCTAGAGAGTCCCTATGTCTATTTATAAACAAGATGCTATGGCATGAATTAACACATTGAAAAACTTATGGAGTATTACTTATCAACAGTGGCTTATTCAACTAAAATTTTTAAAGTTTATACACATAACCCCTACTTCTCTTTAGAGTAAATTCCTAAAATTAACTTCCTATTCAGAAGAATTTATCTTACCCTTTATTTTCCCCAAGTAACTTAAGTCAAGCTACATAGTTTCCTTGTTTCTTTTTTTAAAAATCAATGTTTTTGTTGCTTTAACTAAAAGAGCATTGATTTTTTTCCTCCTCAGTCAATATCAGCTGCTTAAATTGGAAGAGCTTCCATAATGCAGATGTAATTAAAAACTCAAATCAGTAGATTCTGAGTTAATCAAGCTGGAAGAAATGCTGGGTGGGCTTGACTTAACTGGCTGAAAGCCCTGACACTTTGTTCTGCGTGTTTCCTAAGGAGGGTCAGTTCCTTCTGGCCTTGATGAAATAACCTGGATACTCTGAGAGAACCTACCTATTGCAGTGTCTGTGGTAGAGCCACATGGTAAGAGAGAAGCAACTCCTAGGTTATAGCCAGGAAACAATAGGAACATCATTGTTGCAAGGCACTGAATTCTACTAACAAGCACATTAATTTGGAACAGAGCTATGAGTGCTATGAAGGAATCTACCTGAATTATAGCATTGTGAGATCCCGTACACAGGCTCCTCCTGAGCCAGGTTTGGACTTTGGACCTGCAGATAGATGATGTAATAAATATGTTGTAATAATATAATATGATGCAATAAATGTTATAATAGTGTAATATGATGTAATATGATGTAATAAATATGTTGCTTCAATCTCATAATTTATGGATCTGTTTTAATGTTCAAAGGCACCTAGTATAGGGGCTGGGGATTTAGCTCAGTGGCACAGTGCCTGCCTGGCAAGCGCAAGGTCATGAGTTCGATTTCTGGTACCGGAAAAAAAAAAAAAAGGTAACTAGAACAGTTCATGTGGATCTGTGTAATAATCTGTAAAGTGCTTAAAATATACTTCTTCATGTGTAGAAAAGCTCACAAATATTAAAAATTTTCCATCTTTTTTTCTTCATGATCTTTATATAAACATACATACAAACATGTATAGGTACAGCGTATATATGCACACACACACACACACACACACATATATATGTGTATATATAGTGTTCTTGGGTATTTGGCTTCATTTGATCTCAGGAACATCAGCTAGAATAAAATGAATAAAAGTTCTAAACACGCTTGTGTGTTTGATTTGATCTTTTGTCTGATGATGTAGAATGAATTCATAGTACAGAATTCACTTTCCCCTTCATTAATGCTTCAAAAATAAAGAACTACTTACTAGATCTGACCCCTATCTGGAGGCTAGAATGAAGCCTTATATGTGTCTTTAAAATGGTATTGCCTAGCTCAGCCATTCTGTACCAGTCATATTCTGTACCAGTCTTTCTATATAGACTGTGATAATGAGAAAACATATGTGTAATTATAAACCACTGTTTTTGATATAGATTGTTTTAGAGAATTTTTATAGCAATAGATAATATTACTATAGCATCAAAATGTTTACTATGATTTTCTTGGTATATTTAGGGCTATTAAAATTTATTTAGTATATTTCAATTATGACTATCTGTACATATAAAAATGGTAAAACATTTTAAAAAATTGCTGAAACATTAAAACTTTTTAAAGATTGTGGGTTCTATCTCAAATCTTGATGTGATCTTCTATACCTAACTATAGGCAGTTAGACGCTTTACCTGCTACATCTCAAAGATAAAAGTTGCCATATCTACACCCATCTCTGAAATGAGTTGTAGTAGAAAATTCAGCCTCCTCTGGTTGACCAAAGCCTGCATTTCTTGCATAGATGCATCTATACTGATGCTTCTCCATTAGAGGCCTTATCTGGGGTCTTTCTCAGACACTTATGTTAGAAGGGATAGAGGGAGAAAGAAATTGAAGATCTGACCAGTTATATAAAAAATGTACCAATAAACAATTTTCAAAAGGTATTTGATATATTTCACTTTAGAAAAAAAGTGAAATGGCATAACATATGTCAGATGTTGAAAAAAAGGACTTGTCAAGCAAGAATTTCATACTGGGTGAAAATATTCTTCAGAAAGGAAGAGACAATCAGATGAGAAAATTAAGACTCAGAAGAAAATAAACCAACAGAATTTGTTACCAATAGACATATCATAAAGGATGAACTAAATGAAGTTTTCTGAAAAAAGAACAGTAAAGTCTTTAGTTTGTTTTTATAAATATGTGCAGATAATATAACCAGTCTTCTCTCATGGGTTTCAAATTATGTTTTATGATTAAATAAAAAATATGGCATTATATGATGTACTTCTCAGTTTATGTACAAAAACTATTAAAGATAACTATGAACAGCAGCTAATAAAATCACTTAAGGGAGTTAATATTTTTGTAATTTTTTTTTAAAAACCTTCCAAACATTGGCATAAGTATATTGTGATATCTATGTAATATTTAGAGAAATCACTAAAATACCTATACAAAAGATTATATTCAAAAGAATCCAAGTGAAATTCTAATATTTCTGACTTCTCAAGTAACCCAAAAGAAACAAACAAAAGATAAACATAAATAATAACCAAAGAGAAAAAGACAAATTGATACATGTAAAACTTCAATTACTAATTAAAATGAAATATCAAAATCAGATAAGAGAGCAATTATTGGCCTTTTCCATTGATCTAACAGGACAGTTATATAAACTTTTCCATTGTAGATTTCCATATTATGTTTTGTTCTCAAAAACTGTGTATCATTGTCCTTTTTTCAGGTTAGATTGCCTATGGAAAAATAGAGAAAAACCAATAATCCATTTATTCTAGGTTAAACCTCACTCTGTAGGAGTTCATAAGTACTTGTGTGTAAGCATTTTAAGTTTTTTCCTGAAGAGATAATCAGAAGAAGGGATATTATTTATTTAACCAGGTAATAAGTAAGTAAACTTTGTTTTAATTTGCAATTATTGTAGTATTCAAGGCTATACACTCATTATAATGTTTAAGCAAAAACAAAAATTGGGTGCAAGAGCTGATTTACTCCTCTGAGGTGTGACCTGGTTAGAGGGGAACCACTGGGTGTGACATGGGAGGATACCACTCCCTTCCTGGCTCCTCCCTTCTCTCTCTGCTTCCTGGCTGGCATGACAGGAGCAGCTTTTCCTTTGCCATTCCCTCCAACCATGTACTTCCTGCCCTGGAGTCAGCCTGTGTTGGGCCAAAATAAAGCCTCCTCCTTTAAGCTGTGGGTGTTGGGTGCTGATACTGTGTCTCACTGATGAGAAAGTCAGAGAGAGAGAGAGAGAGAGAGAGAGAGAGAGAGAGAGAGGAGAACTGGATATCTAAGGGACAGTTCACCTTCACCATTTTGTTAAATAACACACAACTAAGTATTTCATGATTTTTCAGTGAATAAATGAACAACTGTTTCCTTTGATGATATTGATCATGTAGTAACTAAATGACAAAATGAATAATGAAATTTAAAAACTTAATACTTTGAGAAATTAGACACTTCCAAATATTGCTACTAGGTTTCAATATTCTAGTTGTAAAATATATATGTTATAAAAATATGAAACATTTTATAACAGAAAACTCCCCAAGTGACAGTTGTGTTTAAAGTTCTGTTCTGTGAATGAATCTGTCTTGTGAGGGAAATCTGGTTTGTGAGTGATTCTAAGGAATCTTAACACAGTCTGCCTTTCTTATAATATATTGAAAATTAAACTGCATAAAATATTAGTGAAGAAAAGCAATCTTCTAGAGAAAAACTATTGAAATCTTAGGGATGAAAAAAATAGGAAAATAACAATTAAGAACATGACTGCATAAAATTATAATAAGTTTACAATGATTAAAGGAGCCTAAGGAAATTATTTTCAAAACATATCACTGACAAAGAGGTAAAAATATTGGTAAGAAAATAAAAGAATAGAAAACCAGTTAAATGTGAGAAATTCTGAGAAGAGGAAATAAGATGCTCTATAAAAACATAATTAGGAATGCTATTTTGTAGCTATTAACAAAATTCAAATTATTTTTAAATTTGTTTTTCTCATTAGTACATGGTTGCAGTACAGCATTTATATTCCTTGTGTGGAGATAATACACATTCAAAGCGGTATTAATCCCATTTTTCCTTCCGTGGCCTCCCCTCCCTCTATTCCTTGATCCCCTTTCTAAGGGAGTAAGCTATATCTTCATACTTCCTATTACCTATTTTTATTTTGCTCTTTATGTATAATTTTGGGTTTCATATAAAAGAACCCATGTAATATTTAAGTGTGTATTTGATTTATTTCACTTACCTTTATGGTGGTTTTAAGGTGTATCCATTTTCCTACAAATGACTCAGGTCTATCTTTCTTTATGTCAGAGTAGAATTCCATTGTATATAAATATTGCATTTTCTTCATCCATTCATCTGTTGGACAGATAAGCTACTTCCACTATTTAGCTAGCATGAACTGTGATGCTATAAATATGGAAATGCATGTTTACAGGGTGATATGATGTTGTCAGCCATTTTGGTATGGTATAAAAGAATAGTTGGGTCAGATGCAATTTCTAGTTTTAATTTTCTCTGTAGTGATTTCCCTAGGAGTTGTAGTAGTTTACCTTGACAGTAACAACATAGAAGGGTTCCTTTCGCCCCACAGCCTTGCCAGCATTTGTTATGATTTGATTTCAAGATGATGGTTGTTCTTCCTGGGACAAGATGGGATCTCAGTGCTGTTTTATTTTCCATTTCTGTAATGGCCAGTTATATCAAACATTTCTTCATGTAGTTTTTGCCATTTGTACATTTTGTCCTGTGACAAAATGTACATTCATTTCACTTAACCATTTTGTGATTGGGTATTTTGTTTTCAGGGTCCTAACTTTATTGAATTATTTCTATATTCTAGATTGTAGTCCTCTGTCTGATGAATAGTTGGTAAATACATTTTCCCACTCTGTAGGTTGAATTTTACCTTCTTGATTATTTCTTTTGCTACATAAAACCCTTTGATTTTATAAGATCCCACTTATTTATTCTCAGTACTATTTTCTGTGCAAATGAGATTCTGTTCAGTAAGTCCTTGCCTATGCCTATGCCTACAAGAATTTTACCTATTTTGTGTACCAGCAGGACAGGTGCTTTTAACACTTAGTTCTTTGATACACTTTGATTTTAGTTTAATGCATGGTAAGATATGAGTCTAGATTCAATCATTTGCATCATTTATTGCAGGGCCTAAGTGTACCTCCAGTGAATGTTTTTGGCTCCTTTGTCAAAGACCAAGTAGTTGAATGTGCTGGGGTTCTTTCCTCATTCTCTAATATGTTTCATTGATCCTCATGTCTATTCACATCTCAGTATCATGCTGTTTTTATCAATGTAGCTTTGCAATATAACTTCAGTCTGGGACTATGATGCCTCCTACTTTGCTCTTGTTACACAGGAGTGCTTTGGTTATTATGAGTTTTTTAGAGTTCCAAATGTAATTTAAGATTCTTTTTTCCTGGTTCTGTGAAGAATGTTATTGGTATTTTCTTGCAATTTCCTTTCTTTATATCAATTTTTGAAGTATGGCCATTTTGACTATGTTGTTTCCACCTATACTGAAACAGGGGATATTGTTCCATTATCTGGTGTTTTTTTCATTCCTTTTGTGAGAGTACTGTAGTTTTTATTGTAGAGGTCATTCATTTCCTTAGGTTAATACATAAGTATTGAATTTTTCTTGATTCTATTGTGAATGGTATAGTTTCCAATTTTTTTTTCTCATTGGGTTCATTATTAGTGTACTATTGGTTTTTGTGTGTTGATTTATTACCCTGCCAAATTACTGGGTTTGGTTGTTAATACTGAGTCTTTTGGTGTATTTTTAGGATGTTCTATTTAGAGTGTCATGTCAATTACCAATAATTTGACCATGTCCTTTCCTATAATTGTCTCTTTTTCTTCTCTAATTGTTCTTGCTAATGGTTGACTACTTTTTTTAACAGTAGTGTTGTGAATAGAAACCCTTGTATTGTTCCCGATTCTACAGGGACTGTTTTCAGTTTTTCCTCATTTGATATAATATTGGCAGTGGGTTTGTCATAAGTAAGTTTTAACAGGTTAAGAGAATGTCCTTCTATAGCTAATTTCTTTAGTGCTTTTTTTCTTGAAGGCATGTTGGATTTTGTCAAAGGCTTTTTCTGCATCTGTTTAGATGATCATGTGACTTTTGAGTTTACTTTTGTTCAAGTGATGTATTACAGTTTTGATACGAGTATGTTGGACCATTTTTACATCCTTGGGATAATACATAATGTCCTTCTTTGCCTCTTTGGGACAGCTTCTCTCAATGTGCACTTTGTCAGAATATAGGAAAGATGCTCC
The DNA here is from genome assembly GCF_000276665.1 of Chinchilla lanigera. Taxonomy (NCBI): domain Eukaryota; kingdom Metazoa; phylum Chordata; class Mammalia; order Rodentia; family Chinchillidae; genus Chinchilla; species Chinchilla lanigera. The sequence goes on along the minus strand of NW_004955488.1, from coordinate 3,174,965 downwards.
TCTTTTGGGCATTCTTGTTGCTTTCCATCATTTGGTTTTTAGTCTATGGGTTTCTTTTTGAATGTATGTGTTTCATGTCTACAGCAGGCCATTGGATTTTGTTTCTTGATCCATCCTGCCATTATGTGTCATTTGACTGGGGAATTTAAATCATTCCCATTGAGAATTATTACTGATAGGTATTGATTTATTTCTATTATTTTCTCATTTTCCTGGTACTGATTCTCTATTTTTCTCTTTTATTTAATTGCTCACCCAACCTAGTGTGTTTATTTTATTAGATCTTTTGCCATTTTAGCTTCATTTTCTCTTCCTGGGATATCCTTGAAAATTTCTTGTAGTGGTGGTTTGGTGACCATAAATTTACTTAAGTGTGCTTTATTATGGAAATGTCTTATTTCTCCATGAAGTTAGGAAGATAGCTTTGGAGGCTATATCAGCCTCAGTTAGAAACTGTTCTCTTTTATTGTTTTTTTGTTTTGTTTTGTTTTTTGTTTTTCTTCCAGTACCAGGAGTCAAACTCACGACCTTGAGCTTGCCAGGAAGGTGCTTTGACACTGATATAAATCCCTAGCCCCAAAACTGTTTTCTTTTAGCACTTGAAATACTTCACTTCAAACTCTCTTGGACTTTAAGGTTTGCACTGAGAAGTCTAGTATAATTCTAATGGGTTTTCTTTATAGAAGATCTGTGCCTTTTTCTAACAGCTTTTACAATTTAGTCCTTGTATTAAACTTCTGGGATTTTGACCAGTATATGACATGGAAAGGTTCTCTTCTGACCTCGACTATTTGCAAATCACTATGCCTAACTTATCTGAATGATAAATACTTTTCTCTTACCTGGAAAATGATCTGCCATTTTGGTAGTAAACAGTTTTTCACTCAGTGTGTGCTGTCTTTTAATTTTGCTTTAATTCTTATTAATCATCTTTGTGAAAACTAGAACTTTGGGAACCATTTTTCATGTTCCCCTGTTATTTTTATGGAAGAAATAGAACAAAATTTTATAACAAACTAACAGGAGAATAACAATGGTTAAAACATTGCACATTGTTATCATCAAAGTAGTTACCCAGAGCATGAGATATGGTCATAAAATTTTTTTCCAATATTAGCACAAACCTTTCTTTTTTTTTTTTTTGGTAAACCTTTCTTTTCAATGATCTAAGAGAAGCTAGCAGTATAACTATTTTGTATTTCCTTTATTTTTTCCCCTCCTTCCTTTCTTTTTTCTCCACCATAGTTCCTCTTACTTTTTGAATGATATCTTTCCATTTCACAATATCTATTGTACATTTTGGTCCTTATTTACTCTTTCAGGTTCTCACACCAGGGAGACAGTATGATGTTTACACATGTAAGCCTGATTTATTTCACTTATGAGTATGGTCTTGAATTGTATCCATTTAGCTATAATGTCTCTACCACTCTTTACGGTTGAGTAGTCCATCTTACTTTTGACAAAGGAATCAAACATGTTCACTGGAAGATAGATAGCCTGTAGCCTGTTTACTATATAGTGCTGGAAAAACTGGCTTGCTATATGATGAAGACTAAAACTAGACCCATGTCTATCACCATGCCATAAACTAAAATCAAACAGATCAAAGGTCTAAATATTAAAACAGAGCCAGGCCCTGGGTGGCCATCTTTGGTGGGTGAACAAATCAGTGAGACCAGCAATGTGGAAATGTCTGAAGCAGCAGCAAGGAACCAGGAGCTGAACTCTAGAGAGCTCCAGAAGACCAGTCCCAGCCCCCACATCCAGAGGCCAAGATCAGCTCCATACCCAGCACAATTCCCATGGCAAACTTGGCTGGAGTACACAGCACATTTCTGGGATTTGACGTGGATGCTATCACATTACTGTAAACAGCAGAGGTATTTTATTAATTTTATTCTTCTGATTGGCTATCCCTTTCCTGTCTGGTTGAATGTCATCTTTTTTCTTGTATTTTGTGTTTATTTTTGTTTTCGGATTTTTCTCTTTTTGTTTTCTCTCTTTATCTGGTCTCCCTTTTTTCCATTTCTTCTTTTCTTTTTCGTTCTTCTCTTTTTTTCTTCCCTTTTTCTCCGTTTACATTTCTTACCTTTTATGGAGGACCACCTAGGAGACTCTCCTTGAAAGAGGACCAATTGTATCCATTTTTTTTTTTTTTTCTTTTTAAGGCAGGGTCTCGTTATGTCTCCATTTTGGCTGAGCCTGACCCTATTTCTGTTTATTGATATGTACAAAACTGGCTAGGATCCTTTCCTTATCCCTTCAGCTGGCTTTAAGCAATGCATATAAGACTAGCCAAGGTGCTGATGGTAGTATTTGAAGATGGCAGGCGTGTTCCCAAGGCCCGCTATTGTTCCCACAAGGGAGCTGGGATGAGGTAGTATGTGTGAGGCAATGCTCCACACTGTCAGCTGGGATCAAACCTTGGGATAGAGGCTATGACTTCCGGGGGTTTGAAAGATTACACGTCAGAGCTGAAACACTGACCCCAAAACATTAGATACTATCTCATTTGTGTTATGCAGATTACTCTTTCTGCAGATCCTTCTCTCTGCATTTGCAGAGGTGATTTCAGGTCTATTATCTAGCCCAGCTCAAGGGACTCACATTCTTCCTGCAATTCTCACAGTCACTCATCCTCAAGCAACTCTCTTCTTCATGAATGAATAAAACTTAGGTTTGGCCTTGGGTTGAGGCCTTTATTCTGAATAACTATCATCATGAATGGACTTAGGACGCTTTGGCTCCCCATAGCTACAAATATCTTTAGTGTCTTTATTCTCTCCATGGGTTGCACCTGAAGTGGTAGATTGGAATTAACTTGCTAGAATTCCATAACTTTTCATGGGATTACAAATAACAACTTCCTGGGCAGTGATGAGGACCAAGAAGGGCTCTCTATAACATTTCTTTTTTTTTTTTTTTTTTTTTGGTTTTGTTTTTTTTCCAGTACTGGGAATCGAACTCACGACCTTGCGCTTGCCGGGCAGGCACTGTGCCACCAAGCTAAATCTCCAGCCCCTCTCTATAAGCTTTCTTTTTCATTTTCTTCTATTGGCCCTCTTTCTTTCCTCAACTACTTCTTGAATTTAAACTTTCAAGTGTATAAACATTGTCTCTTTCCTTTCTGATTCCTCCTTCACATTCTCTTTCATTCTTTCTGTCCTGACCTCCAGTTTCACAAAACTCAAGTGGTCATATTTTGGCCTCCAGCCTTGATTCAACTAGATGATTTCATTCATCCCTTTAACCTGTCCCCTACCCATCTTAAATCCCCTCACAAGGGTAAAATCACTCTACTAAGGGGAAAATCACTGCATACATCATATAGTTTTGATTTTGTTATATAACCTCAGAGTTTGCTCCTGCTGTTGGTGGTAGCAGGTTAGTAGTTACCATAGTTTGTCAGTAGTTAAACTGTATTTGAAACTATTTTTATTACTAACTGCACTACTTTAGTCAGGCTGTCAGACATGTGGTAATCAGTTTTTCTTCCCTGTACGACAACACTGTGATTATATGGTGTCATCATCATCACCACAGCTTAGTACCAAAGGATTGGTTGCTAAACCAAATAGCAAGTTTTCATCTTTTACAAATTGAGAAGGTAGGTTCTTAGGATTGCTATAAAGAACCACCTACATCTAGAGGACATCCCTGAAGACCAGGACCCTCCTAGTGAAGCCTCCATCCTAATGATAAAGCTATCTATCATAAGAAATTGGCAAGCATCAACATAGAAAACAAGAGAAAATAAAAAAGAGAAAATAGAAACGGATAAGACACAGAAGCAAAATGCAACCCCAGACTGCCAAACTGCACAGGACAAGCCTGGAGCACAATGAGATAGATGAAATTGCAAGTCAAACACTGGAACATGCTGAAATTATAGCAACAGAAGTGAAAAAATAAGTGGAAAAGGCTATAGGAAAAAAATAATCTCTCAGGTACAGAAAGAAATGATGCTTAAAATCAAAGCTATTAGAGAAGACACAGATAAAAGAATAGATGAGCTTAGCAAAATGATGGAAACAAAAGTGCCAAATGTAGGAAAGAAATTGAATCCATGAAACAGATTCAAATGGAAATCCAATAGATCAAAACCTCCACTGAATGTATATGCAATGACTGAAAGAAGGAGATGATAGGCTATTAAATTTTAAATGCAGAATTGCAACTGGTGATCATGAAAAGAAAGATTCCTTAAAAATAGCAAGTGTCCACAAAAAATAAATCCAACAGATACAAGATGAAGTAAAGAAGAATAACATAAGTTTGGGGTGAATGAGAAACCTGGAGACAACACAAATGCCATAAAAATACTCTTCACAGAAATAATGGCAGAAAAATTCCCAAGCATAGATAAATATTAAAACAGTAACACTAAATCTACTGGAAAAGAAAATATGTAGAAATCTTGAAGACATAAGTGTAGGCAGAGATTTCGTGAAGAAAAACCAGATCTCACAGGAGATGCTACAAAGATTCAAAACCTGGGATCTCGTATTGCATTTGTACAACAAAGGAAATCACCAATAGAGTGAAAAGACAACCCACAGAGTGAGAAAAGATCTTGGTCAAGTGTTCCTCAGACAAAGGACTTATATCTAGAACATATAAAGAAGTAAAAGAAGTCAGACCCCTAAATTTAAAAACCCAATCTAAAAATAGGCATCTGAGATAAATACACACTTCTCAGATAAAAGTACAAATGGCAAATAAATATATGAAAAATTTTTTAGCACCATTGGTCATTTGAGAGATACAAATTAAAACAACACTGATATTCCATCTCACTCTAGAAATAATTGCTATCATCCAGAATCAACCAATAACAAATGTTAGAGGGGCTTTGAGGAAAAAGAAATTCTTCTCCACTGTTGGTGAGAGTGTAGACTGGTGAAATCACTGTGGAAATTGGTATGATGAGTCCTTAAAATCTAGGAATAGAGATGCCATTCAACCCAGCTGTACCCCTTCTAGGTAGCCTCCCAGAAGAATTAAAAACATCCTCCACAGTGATATATGTGCACCCATGTTTATAGCAGCACAATTTGTAGTAGCAAAATCTTGGAAACAACCCAAATGCCCATCAGCTGAGGAATGGATAAAAAAGATGTGGTATTTTTATACAATGGAGTACTACTTTTCTGTGTCATTTTAAAGGTAATGCTCAATAATTAGTCTCCCCAAATGGCCCTGTCTTCTAGTGCTGACACTGTCCTCATATCCTTCACTTGTACTACCCCTACTTTCAGTAGTACTTTTAATCTCCCGAGTTTCTATGTGGACTCTTTGGGTTTCACTTTTGGATTGTAATTTTTTTGAATGTTAGTCATTCTTGTTTTCTCCATTTTTCTTAGTCCTCCTGACATTTTAGTGTCTTTAGTCCACTCACTGACCATTTGCATTACTTGCCCATTGTCTAACTCTATATTCTGTGAGCTGGCCAGTCACCATATTCATTTATTCTGTTATCTCCTCTTATCCTTTCAAATAATTTAGCTGGGTCCATTTTGAGTTCCTCCCCTTTGATGCTCTACCCATCAGCTTTGTGGGAACTCGAACTTTGTTGTTTTCTCTTATCACGTTTCTGGTTTTTTTTTATTTGTTTATATTTTTATTGTGGCTTGGGGGTTGATTAGAGCACTTTCTAGGCATGGCCAACTATTGGCCTTTGCCTCTGTCCCAGGATCTCCATTTACTTGGTAAGAAAGATTGGAGAATATCTGCCCCAGAGCCCAGTTCTCCAAGAATGGGGCACAATCTGGATATTGAGATCTCAAGAAAATCAGTTAATAAAAACAACTAAGTTATCTTGACAACAGCATTAAAATCAGCAACAACATCAAAGACAAACTGGATACCAACATAACCTAAGTGCTAATAATTTACCATTCTTAACTATAGAAAAGTGATCTATAATTATATAATTGCACTAAGACAAACCATTAACAGGCCTACTATTGACATAGAGTGAGTACTAATTGGAACTTTACCTCCACTAACAGTAGAAGAGTATCCAACAATAATAGCATAATACCATCCAGCTACATAGAGAATCATAAAATTGAGAGCATGAATAACCAGTGAATAACAAAAGTAATATTTGAAAAATTAATCAATTTTTCTTCTTGAGTTGGAGGAAATCCATAGTGTCAGAGAACAGCTACAGGAAAGAACCAACAAGAAAAAGAAGAAAAAATGTAAGAAAAGATCAAAATAACAGAATGAAAAATAAGAACGTAGAGAAATAAGAATGAGAAAATAAAGAATAAGAATAAGAACACAGAAAAAAAGAGGAAAAGAGAAAGAGAAATGAAAGAGAAACAATATCAAAAAGTGTAAAAAAAAAACACCTCTGCCTCTCTATAAAAACTGATGAAGGAAAGTGAAAAAATTTAAAAGTAGAAAGATTTTTAAAATGTTGAGTCAAAGAAAATCTTTGCTTTTTAAATGAGTGGTTTGTTTCCATGATCTGCAGTCTTGGAATCCTGCCAATAGTGATTTTCTCCATTAGCTTCAGGGACTATCACCTTTTGAGATTGCTTCCCCAAACTAGAGGCCTCTCTGTCCATTCACCCAGGGCTGTGGTTACCATCCAAGACAAGGTGAGTCTTTGTTGATACTGGTAAATGAGAAATCCCAACAGCCTTCTAGTCTCTGCTGGATGCAGGCCATGGCCTCACCTTCAAGTGGACTTTGGACATGGTGTTGACACTGGTGGGTTCTGTTTGATTCCATACAGGGAAACTGCTCTTCCCAACTTGAGCTTATACTGATCATGGGGTTTATGTCTAGGCTGCGTCCCTGAGGTTGTCTCTCACCCAGTTCCTTCTGGAGAGGAATACTAGAACCTCTGAAGTTGCCAGTCATGAGTCCACTTTCTTTCTGGGTCTGCTGGCCATCCACACTTACCTGCTATCCCCAGGTACTGATCTCATCCAGGATCAGGTTGGCTGGTTATTTTCATCTCTGCTGCTCAATACCAAAGGGAAAAGAAACAGAGAGCTGCCTTGGAGCTGGTGGATGGTCACATTGTACAGATGGCACAGACCCACTTGCTTGGGTTGTACTTGCCACTCAAGCCAACTAAATTCACTTTAATTTCTACTTACATGGTTCTCTCAAGGCTTTCAACTCCATAACGGAGGGTGATTTTTTTTTTTTTTCTTTCTACATGTCCAGGATGCAGTGGATGTATGATTTCCTTTGCAATGAAAATAAATTGGGAATTAGGTTTGAGAATAGAGACCCTCCTTTTAAATGCTAATCCTGGCTGGGGGTGGTGGTTCATGCCTGTAATCCTAGCACTTGGGAGGCTGATGCAGGAGGATCACTGTGAGTTCAGAGCCAGCCTGCACTACAAAGTGAGTTCAAGGCCGGTCTAAACTGCAAAGCAAGACTCTGTCTCAAAAAGATAAATAAATGGAATTAAAATAAATAAAAAATGAAAACCAATCCTTAATATTTAGATTCTAGATATGCTTCTTACAGGATAATTTCCTCACAAGGAAGAATAAGTGTGTTTGTTAGCTAAAACAATGACGTGTTTTCTCCTCTATCTGACTAGGATTCTTGGAGAAGTTTGTTTTTAGCTTACTACCCTCTTCATCTAGGAGAAATTAACAATGCCCATAAAAATAAAATTGGAATTAAAGACTGCAGCTGATTATGAAATAAAAGGAGAAATCACAGCCATACAACCTATGAAATGGAGAGTTGGAAACACCCTTCAAACAGAAGAAATAAAAATAAAAACCATGGGATACTATTTTGCAGAGTTTCCCGCAAATAAGTTTGAAAACCTAAATAAAATGGAACTTTTCTTGAAAAATACAGGTTAACAATTTTAACACCCTTATACTAACAGAGACAAAACAGATCAATTTCTGTAGAAGAAATTATTAATAGTATTAAGGAATTGCCTACTCACTTCATCCTTTGCCACACACACACACGCACAAATGCACACACACACACACAGTTCTCAGGGTATTTAACACATACTGGTGTTCTAAACTTTCAAATATGAAATAGTTACAAGGGTCTATAAATTATTCTAGAGCATGAAAGGAACATTTTATAATATTCTCAATGGGACAAGTTTAACACAGAACTAGACAAGTTAAGAGTAGCTTTAATAAAGACCAATACAATTCAGACATAGACAGAATTAAATATTTAACAAAATAATACACCTTACCAAAGTAGAATTTTATAAAATAAAAAGTTGAATCAATATTATGAAATCTATGACTATCATGTACCTTATTTATAAAATTAAGTAACACATCATATAATTATGTATATAGATATTGAGAAAATTGTTAGCTCAATACAGCAGTCATATATGAGGAACAATAATTAAATGACCCTAAAAAACAAGGATTGAGGAAATGGTTAGATGTTGTCAAAAATACATTGCACCAAGCTCCACTTAAGTTAAAAAATAAAGAAGAAAAAGAGAGAAAATAAAGAAAAAGGATGTCTTGAATTTCAATAACTCATTAATGTTTTACTATAGATACTATTCTATGCAGTTTAGAGAAAATATTCACAGTTCTGAGAGCGGGTAAAGAAGTAACATTATCTCTATGTGAAGATTACATGGAAACCCGGATATCTAGAAGACCAAGATAATCACTGATAAAAGTAAGTAAAAATAATACTTAAATGAGGTTGCTGAAAATAAAATTAACGTGTGAAATTGTGTTATCGTTTAGTCTAAAGTATCCTCCAAATGTCTGTTTTGAGGTGAGGTCCGGTTAGAAAGGCAGGGTCACTGGGGGAATGACTTAGGAGAGTTTATTTTCCTCCCTGTCTCCACCTTTCTCTCTGTGCTTCTGGGATGCCCTGTGGAGAGCAATGTTCCTCTGCTATGATGTTTCTGCCTGGGAGCCAGCTGCCCATGAAAGTCATGAGCCAAAGGAAACCAGAGGATAACAAGAATGGAGTGACACTGATAGGGGAAAGTAACACTCCTCCAAGTAAAAGAAGAAAGACACAGAGATAAATATTATGGACTGAAACTTGCAGTGTTGGAGAGGAAGTTCCAAACAAAGAGAGCAGGCTAAAATGAAAATATTGGACTCAATGGTGTTGGATTATTTTAGAGGGATCAATATAAACTCATGGGTATAAAAGCACAGACACAACTAGATGTGTCTATGTTATGGGTCAGCATATGTATGCCTATTTCTCTCTCTCTCTCTCTTTCCAGCCCCATCTATATTTGACAAGGCAGAGACCTCAGAGACTCTGGGGTTCCAGAAAGAGCCCTGATAAAGTCTGATCACATAGCAGCTCAATTAGATCTGATCAAGTTCTGTTAGATCTGATGAGAAAGAAAGAGAGGATTATGTCTGTGCATCTGTTTGGGACCCAGGGGTAAGAAGGACGAGAGGAACTCAGGTTCACCAATAGGGCCCCTCATAGAAGCAGCCAATATTAACACAACAGCCCACCCTCAAGATGAAGGTGAGGCTCAGTAGGCACATCTCCCCACATTTCCAGTCAGCAGGGTGGTCTCATCAAATGCAATGGCCAAAATCAGGGCTAGAGACACAAATCAGCTAAGAGCAAGGGGTGGCAGTGTATCACAGAGAGTCACAAAAAGAATGCATTTCCTCTGTGTTGCCAACCAGGCTTCTGCCACCCAGAGACTAGTCAGCCTCTGGAGTGACCAAAGCAGAGCTGTCCTCTTTCACTAGGTGTTCCTGAGGTCAAGGTCTACTTTCTCCAGATCATCAGCTTACAGTGTGCTGATGACTTGGAGATGCAGTCCCAGTCTTGAGATGTTGGCTTTACTCTGCTGTAGTTAATCCAGGGGACTAACTGATATACTATACTGCACTGGGGGTGGATAGGATCACAGTGCACAGGCCCCGCCAGAGAGGTTTCAGGGGTTGAACATTCCATTCTTCCACCCACACAACATCCCCTAGCTTGAAAGAGTGAGTGTTTGTGGTCTCACTCACAGGCAAAAGTACCTTAACCCATTTTGTAGGGTGGATAACACTAAGCTTAATGCCTGTATCTATTGTCTTAAAATGTGATACTGGTATGCTGCTACTGTTCTATTTTTTGTTTGTTTGTTTCTCATTTACTACTCTCTTTAAAACAAAAGAATGAGATTCAGAAGCTCCTCTAAATCCCAGCTTATGCTCTTAATAAGAGGAGGGGGCCACCATAGAGAATTTTAAAAGGGTATTTAGAAATCTTTATGTATGTGTACTTAGCGTTTATTCTTAAGGCAAAATTTAGACTTCTTAACAGGTTTATAGAAAATATTTGTCAACTCTGTATTGATCAGAATTAAAGGACATCTTTAGCATGCTTATAAAATAGGAAAAGGTGTTAATGACCACATATAGACTTACTATTCAATGCAACTGTATCTCATCTATGCAATAATAAAATGTTTATTTAATCAAATCCAATAGATGTAACTTTAGTGAAGAGGATTTAAAACAGAAAACTTTCTGGTTTTAGGAACAGAGAGCTTAACCTTTTGTTTATAACCAGCTTAAATATATCATAGTAATTTATTTAACAATTGTTGGGGTGTGGCACCATAAGACCCTGGGAAAACTGAACAAGCCACCCATCAGCGAAGAAACTGAACAAATTTTGGTGTAGGTAGCTGATCTTTCTACCACAGAGAAGAGTTTTGTCCAATGGTTCCCCAAGTTCTAGGGGTTCCCACTTAGTTACCTTAATAATTACTTTAGATGACTCATCATTTTAAATTACTTTATATGTTACTTTTGACCCAGGAAAAACTCTTGTTATTTCACATAGATAATAATAACAGGCATTGCATTTATAAAATTAGTTTTGGACATTATCTTGGTTATCTAACAATCTAGATAGAAATTTCACCAATCATCTTTAAAATATTTTTATTCTTATCAGCTGATTTAACTTAAACTACTCTTAAGCTATGTGAACCACAAGCATTTGAATTAATGTCATGAGTATCTACTTATCTATAAGGTGAACCAAGCAGGACAAATAATTTAAGATTCACATATAGAAACATACTCAGTTTAAATCATACATAACCTCTGTGTTGTCAGACTCTAAGGCTTCTATTTGTAAGTCCCACATGACTTTGAAATCTCCTATCTTCACCTGTAACTTTTTAAGTGGACTTAGCTATTTTTTATGTTAAAGAGAATAAAAAGCCAATAACAAAATAACAACAACACAGACAAAAACAAAACAACACAAAAACAATAAAACTGAGACAGGATTTCAAAACAAAATGATGAGAATTAACAGTGGTTGTCATATTACACATTATTATCTTCAACAAAGTTGCTAAGATTACCAGATGTAAGAATGCAACATTACTCCTGCCATCTTGTGTATTGATTTAGCTATTTGTAAAACTCTAGATAACTGGTTTTATATGTGGAAGGCCAGAAGAGCCAGAAGAAAATGCAATGGAAAATAAAATTGCTTTAGATACTTTTAACCAGCAAAGGAAAAGGCAAACACAATTACTTTAAGTCTGAGTGCACCCTTAGAAATATTGGCCAAGTTGAGTTATAGCTATAATAATACATTGTAGGTTCATTACAAATTGACTACTCAGAACTTTCCAGGTTGACCCATTGGCATAGACATTTCTTGCAATGAACTGTCTCTAATAAAGAGATGGCAAAGAGAAACCTCTTACTATATAGACTTATAAACAGAAGAATTGGTAGGGGAAGGGCTTAAGATTTTCTCTTTTTATTTTATCATTTGTATTTGGAGAAAAAAAAATCAACTTTTAATTTAACTATAGATCACATGTCAAGGAAAGCACAGGGCATGCCCCTGCCCTCCCCTCCTACCTGGTGGGAGGGAGGCACTACGCTCTTCCACTCCCCAGATCCTTATATTTTTGGTAATCAACAGAAAGAATGTTAGAAGGGTCTGAGTTGTGCCCATTTTATATTTACCCCAGCTTTTGATTTAAAATTATTGTTTTATAATTTTGGTTATACTTTCCTTCTTTCTCCTTTGGTCTCTGATTGTTCCATTTGTAAATCTGACTGGCTGTCAACAGACTTTCAAGTAACCTATCATTAGTACTCTAATTTTAAAACCCATAGATAGTAAAGAGTAAGTTAACTTTGTAATTGTAGTTCAGAATTTACAATCTATAAGAAATGTTTTAAGCATTTTTATTAAATAAAAATACCAATATAAATTCAAAGCCAAAAGTAAAATTTTCAATTAGCCAAGATTTGTAATGATGGACTCTGCTTGTGACTTGGGTTGGCTCTTACTCCAGAGCAAGAATATTTTATGATTGACTCTTTTTACTGGGAAGAGGGGAGTTGTGCCTTTCTCATTTTCTCCTAAGTGGAGTAAAAGGATGGTCCTTCTCCCTCCTGTGGTTGTGCCATGACACAAGTAGTGGGTCCATCTCAACTGGCACTGGCTGTAGTCAAGGTAAAGCCATCTGTTGGAGTTGTGGGGATTAAAGTTTAGGGTTAAGCATTCCAGAGGACCTCATGAAGAGCGGGGGAGCTGAGATGAATCCTCTTTTTTCTGAAGTCTCTGAGTTTTTAGGGAAAAGAGGACAACCAATTGCTATTATCCACACAGGGCATAATCCATCTTCTCTTGAGATCCCAGTATTTTGTCATTAATAGGCTCAATGAACAATTCACACATCCAGTCCTCGTCCAGTCTGAACTTTGGCCAGACGACAGATTTGGTGAGGATGACAGTTTGTGGGCAAATGAAACAACAATACAGTACTTTATCATGTTAGTTCCTGCTGTTTTTCACCCATGGGTTGTCATTAACATCAATCCAAGGAGACTATCAGGGATTATTTTGTTCCCTGAGCCCTTTGATTCCTTAACCTGTCCTAACTGGGAAGCACATTTATTTCCCCATTCTGTTCCAAAACCCTAAGGCTCAATCTCCAGTGCACCAAGATGTCTTGCCAACTATCGATGTAAGGAAATTAGTCAGGGTGGCCGGGGTCCCCTGCAACATCCTGAACATTGGGCTAATTGTCTCCTCATCAAATGAGCCCGCAGGGCCATGTAGCTCCAAAGGACAGCCAATCAATTTCATGAAGGTCCAAAGCTTTCTGGGAGTCACCTGAATATCCCATTTCAAAATTCTTTAACATACACTTCAGGGGAGTCAGCTTGCTCTGATTTCCATCCATTTCTCCCCTTCAGACAACTTTCACACACAAGTGGGGGGAGGGGGAAGGGTTCTATTTATTTATTTATTTATTTATTGGTACCAGAAATTAAACTCAGGATCCTGCACTTACCAGGCAGGCACTTGTGCCGCTGAGCTATATATCCCCAGCCCAAGGGGAAGGGTTTTAATGGGAAGGGTCACACCTCCCTCCATCCCTCTCTGGCCGCTCTCCTTGCAGAGATATTTCAGGTGCCTCTTAGCCTTCGAGGAGCTCCTGTAGGATCTATCGTAACCCTTGGCCATATGAGGGACACCATGGAACCCTGGATGGGGACTCAACACTTGTTTCTGCCCTATGGTCACTTCAGAAGCTCCCACTGCTTGACTCAATCACAAGCAAACACACAGAAACTCCAGTCGCTGCCCAGTGCTTAGAGCCTTGTGGCAGCACTGTCCTTCCTTGTAGACTGCTTTGGCAACTCCAGCCTGTGGCCCAGTTCCTGAGAGTTGGGGTTTCCGTTTCAGTGAAACTTACTCAGGCAACTGCGGGTCATGATCAATGTCCTCTCTGGCTCTTTAAAGGCAAAACTACCAAATCAAACCTGCTCTTACTACATCTGGTGGGCAGCACTCTCTGAACCAGTTCCTGGGCCTCCCTGTTTCTTTGTGTGTCTGGAGCTCTCGCCCCTGCACATCAAGAGTGTCTGACCTGCCTATGGAACAAGCCGTCCGCTGGCACTAGACGAAGCCCAGTCTTCTGGTGCTCCAAGGTTCTGACTCCAGTGACAAAGGAAGAAGAATACACATCTCTGAATCCTGGCTAAGAAGACCCAGAAATGCTGCAGGATTTTCTTGTAGAGAGATGGGGAGAATGAGAGAAAACTGCACCCATAAAATATATAGCACTGAAAATGTGAAGGTCCTTTTTATTCTATTTTTAAAATAGACTGATTGATTAACTGATTGCTTGTCCTAGGGCTTCTACCCACAGCCTTTGTACTGAGCTATATTGACAGACAGTGATTTGTGTTTGTTTGTTTTTGTTTTTGATACAGGGTCTCAACTAAATCACCAGCTTCCAGAGGCTGGGTTTGAACTTGTGATTCTCCTAGCTCAGCTTCCAAGAATGATGAACTTTGTTTTTTTAAGTTAAAAGTTTATCTTTTTTGGTTCTATAATCTGTATTTGAGGTATAGGGTGAAATGTAGTTATTCAGAATTAGTAACAACTTAGGCAGTTTTCTGAGACTGTGTAAAGAAAGTAAAAATACAACCAATATGTACTATTCATACAAAATGACTACCATTGCTGATATCTATGTTACCTGAATTAAATATGTGGCATATAATTTTCTTTAGGAATGTTGCTATGTTTGCCAGTAGTGTTTACACAAGAGAGGGGATTGATTTTTTTTTTTTTTTTACTGTAGTAAGAAAAATGAAAATAAATCCTGAAAAAATAAAAAGATGAAGAAATAAAAGTTTCAGAAGATGCATGTGGCTGTCTGAGGCAAAAGCTCTCCACAGAAAGTTAAAGGAACCTGAATTCCCACAGAGTTTTGTAGAAAAGACATGGCAGATGTTCCTTCTTTCCCTTTGATTCTCTAAAAGCTCGGCCTTAGAAAGTGAGTTCAGTGTTTGGAAAGTTTAGGGAAAATACACAGTAGAGCAAAACTCTTTTTTGGGAGTGACCTCAGGGACTTAGTTTAAAGCATCTGGACCTTGGCAGAGGGCAAATGTTAACTTGCTAATATTTTAGCTGATGTGCTCCTTTTCTAAAAAAATGTTAATTCACTGCTGGAGACTATTTCTAGCAATCGTACAGTGAATGGATAGGATTAGCCAAACCTTACTAATCTTGGGCAACATCAGTCTGGGAAGGGAAGAGATACCGAGTGTGAGGCTGCTGGTTTGTATCTGGTATTGTCTTAGAGGTTGTGTAAGCATCCTTCTCCGGGTGATGCGCAGGTGCATAGGTAAACAGGGCCATCACGATTTATGCAGGATACAGCTGAAGGCCTCAAACCTCAAGACTAACCTAGGTATTATTAATTCCTGTTACTTCAAGGTGGTTCATTTGTGTGGGGTCTGGGGAATGTGATGTTTGCACAATTGTTTGAGAAGGTAATTTTTGCATTCTGCTTGTATTTCTAGAGCATATGATTCAGTTACCCGAACTCCACTCAAACCCATATGTAAAGATTTATTTACAAAACAGTATAACTTGGTCATGACGATGGTGATGACTTTCCTTCCAAATATGTTATCAAAAGACATTTCAGTCTCTTTTTGCTTCCATTTGTATATTTATATTTTCCAGGAATATTCCCTGAAATATTAACTTAAGTGAAAACACAAACATTAGTTTCTTTTGTTGCTTTCAATGTTGCTTTCAAATAGCAAGTATAAATGTTCCTTGTTCTACTAATACAAAATATATTTTGAGAAAAGGAATATATATTCGTTTATATATATTCGTTTATGAACTATTTAAAGAATCTTTTAATTAAAATATTCTACACACTCAAAAACATAAAACACAAAGATAAAACTGTACCAAAAACTTAGATTATTATTAATCTATGAAACAAAGCTTTTATGTGATAAAGGTACTTTGATATTATCAAAGGTATCTGGATAATTTTAAAATATGAACCATATACCACAAAATTTAAAAAGATTCCCTGAAGGATAGTCAATAGTTATTTAGGAAAATTGGAAATAAAATGAATACTATCATTCTTGTCTAGTAGTCTTGATAGTAAAACAATGCTCACCTTTTAAAATCAACTGAGATTTCATTCCGTAAAAATAATACCTCAGGAATAATTATTTCAGCTTAAATACACCTTCAAGAGTCTTTAGAGTGATAGAATATTTGTTCCATACTTTACCTTTAAAAATTAATGATTCATCATTTATGCTACCATTTATTGGGGGGCACTTTAAGTGCAATCAAGTGGTCAAGTATTTGATCAAATAGCCCTTTGGTATTTACCGTCCTTAAGATATTTAGTTTTATATTTACAGAAAAATATTGTTGGGTATTAGTCTGTATTTTGAAATTCTAATTCCTAAAATAAGAATGAATACCTTTAATAAATACTTTCACATAAGCAAATAAACATATTCAGTTTTATAAAACTTAAAGCCCTACATATTATGAGATAAAAGTAGATCATTTAACAATATAATAAATACAATACAACAAATACTACTGTGAAAATGGGCTGATAAAACAGTAGAGACTTTTATAGTTTCAGGTACTAAAATGTTCTACTACAAGTAATGTTTTTGCATTATTATTGGATTTAGCCAACTTTGACAACTCCAAATAGTAAATTTACTTTTATTTAATCACATTTTGAATTTAGTTGCTCATTTCCCCTTCATATTCTACTACACAGTCTTGCTTATTACTCTCTCTAAAGATCCTATGTTAAAATATTATCCAATGTGAAACATATAATTTGACCACTGCAGAATTCAGTGAAAAAATTGCAGTGCAGAATCTAGTTACAAACTGCTAATACTATAGCTGCTTTAAGAGGACAGGTCACAGTTCTTTCCTCATCAATTTATTTGTGGTTTTCCTGTGGAATATATTCCAGTCATTGTTCTGAGGGCACTAAGGATTCAGCAGCTATAAGAGCAGATGAAAATTTCTGCCCTCAGGAAGCACATGTTTAACTGTAAAATTTTATTAACTTCTTTTACACATGGAATGCTTCCATGTAATATTTTTGCTTTGTAAATACTTTCTAATCACCTCAAAAGCTGTATAATTTATTTTTCCTTTGGAAAGAATGAATTCAGCCCTTTAAGAAGCTATGGTGAAATACATGTGATATGTGATAGGTGCATTAATAAAAACAAGCCTTGAAACTGTGACAAAATTATCTCTTCTTTCTCAAATATGTTTATATCTTATATATGTACAGATAATTTTGCAAGGAAACAGAAAAATCAAATACATATTTTCCCACATTTTCTTTATCCATTTAAGTGTATCCTCATACAGTCAAAGTAACTACAAAGCAACTGCAAGAGACATTTTACAGTAAAGAAATATACTAATAAGAAAATTAAAATTATACAAAATTGAGTTTGTTTTAGTTAAAATGTAGCAGCAGTATGTGTAGATGCATGTGCAAAATAGTTATACCTGATCATTAAAGAATGAATTCATTAAATGAGTAGTCATCTAAATTTGTGTTTTAAATTTCTACTGGCTACTAGCAGAGGCTGTCATAGTGAATTCACCTTGAGACACACCATCACCCTCACATTTATCACCAATTAAGAGAAATAGACAAATATTAGTGAGGCAAATCACGTTACCGAAGTGGTGGTGGACAGAGAGCGCTGTCATAATGACTGCACACAGACCAGCTCTGCCAGTAGCGAACTACCACATAATTAGATTCTGGGTCTCACAGGAAAATCTGGCCAGCGTGCACAGGAGTGCCTTTTATTTCATCTGTTCTCTGTCAAAGAATGAGAAGTGACGGTATAAAACGAAGGCTACTTCAAACAGATAACATTTTGATTTTTGCAATCTCTCATCTAGTTTTTCTGTGGGCCATCTTATTTAATTGAAAAAACCGACACATTTATTTGGCATAAACAAACTTGTAAACATGAAGTCCAAGTAGACAAATCAACACATTATTGTTCAGTGTGCTGTTGCTCAAGACCAGTTTGGTAATGACCATAGTTACCCAAAATATTTGATTCATACATACACTTGTCCTACAAACTGATAATATGGTGTCTTACTGAAAAATTAGTCTGGTTATATAAAGAATACATAAAATTTCTATATAAATTAACTCAGTGTTTTGATTAGTGCAGAAAATGAAACCAATTAGATATCCTTAGGTTTCATAAAGGCGTGAAATTTGGCAACTAAATTTTAGTCTTATGTCTTCACATTGCTTAGAAAGTTTTAGTGTTTAAACATTTCATTTGTATTCAATTTATACAGTTGAATTTTATTTGAACTAAAATGTGCAGTGATAAACGGACATAGTACAGTTGATACTATTATGATAATGAGTTTTGTGAACAAGCTGTGCTAACTTTGTCTTCAAAAGAGTACCAGAGGACAAAGACAAATTAGTGAAAATCAGTTGTCTCCTTTATTTCTAAAATGAACACTCTAAGGAATATCACAAATTTTTATCAAAATGTACACTGCATGAATAAAAAGTATATGTTTACTTATGCACACGTTGATGATGTATATTTTGTTCATATTTATTTCATTAGATTGAATTTATACTTATATTCTTAGAAGTTTTAACATTGCTGTCATTAAATAAGACATGTAATTTTAAACACGGTTTTTTAAATGCTATACAATCATATTACTTATCATGAAATAATGTAGAAGACAAGTTCAAATACATAGAAAGAAATGTTTCTAAATCAATATACTTGTATCATTTATTTCTTAAGTCAATTTATTTGTTGTAATTTTATTATGAAGGCTATGACTAAATAGATGATACATCTACCCATAAAAGATAAGCTTTTTGGAAATAGATTTGATAAATAGATTAATTTGAAAGTTTTAAAAAATTTGGGTAAAATTATATTTCATGTAGCATATCATACCAGTAAACCTCTGAGGGCTCTACCATCTCATTATGTACCTAGTTACCTATATTTTAGTTTTCTCTTATAAAAGAGAACATTCAGTATTTACATTTCTGAATCTGGCTTATTAAGTTTAGCACACTGTTCTTGAGGTCTACCCATTTCTTTTCTGCAAATAACACAATTCCATCCTTTGTATGACCGAATAACAACATTCACCATGTATATATTCTATAGATTTTTATCCAGTTTCTCTTGATGGGCATCTAAGCTGTTTCTGGAACTTAGATTTTGTGAATTGCAGCTCTATAAACATGGAGATATATGTATCACGATAGTCTGATGTCTTTAATTCTTTGGGTAATGTATCCAGAATGTGAATTACACATTGTATTGGTTTCTTAAAATGATATAATGCATATCCACTTAGTGAATAAAGTAAGTATACCTCATGGTACAAGCAACTTTGAGTTCATGAAGTGCTGTCCTCTGAATATAAACAAATACTTACAAGTGCTAGCTTTGACTCATACAAATTTTCTGTTTCAGTAAATGTTTGACTATTGCTTGATTTGAGACAGTTGGCCTAATTTATTTTTAAAGTGTATATATACTGTAATGTAAGGCAATATTTTTAATAGGAAAATTTTAACATGTCATTACATGATTTAAAATTACATTAATGATTTCAAACAATCCACCAGAATGCACATAAGTTAAATGTGGAATTGTAACTTGGTAGGTGCAGCAGCTCTACTAGATCCATTACCTCTCTTAAAATATAATGCTCCGTAAAAACAACTCATAAAACTACACTGTAATCATATGATTTCTGATTTTGGTAAATTGTCATTAATTTCAATCATTAATCAAATGTTTCAGTGTTAAATTACTTGGAATTATTTAGATCATTTTGAAGAAACATTGTATATGAATCAAGTCTTTCAATATTATTCTTCAGAAATGATTTACATGTAATTTTATAAACACCTAAATATGCACATACCTTTCCAAGAAAGACTACCACAATTCCTCTTTTCTACAAAGTGTAGTCTCACAATTTTCTAATTGTAGTCTAATTTGACTATAATAGATTAAAGAATAACGTAGAGATTTTTAAATTATGATCTTAATTATGGATGTTTGAAAATAATTGAAGAAATTAACATCTAATTTAATTCATAAGAAAAAGAATCTTTCCTTGACTTAAATTCCTGTGTTTACAATTAATCTGAGATAAATGATAATTCTCAGCTATTAATAAGCTATGATTATATACTGGCTAACATAAAATCCTATTAGTTTCAGTTTCATAATTAAAAAATTTATTAATTCTGTGAAATCCTTGACCCTCCATTTTAATATGCTATCCTTAGTGGACTCATGCATATAGAGCCAAATTTATTTATATTTGTATATATAAATATACATGTATGCTAAAAGCCAAAATGTACTTATTAGCTTTATATGTAAATAAATAATATGGAGTGATTATCTATCTAGCTATCGTCTACAATTTCCCAGGTTTGTTGTGAGGTTTGTACCAGTGCTGCATCCACCTTTGTAAATGTTATTGATTTTCTTCTCATCCCCTTATGTAAAGCTTGACTAATTGCTGCAGGTTGGGCAGCAAATGCCTGCCTCTCACAAGGATGGTCTCCAGTGTGGTGCAGTTATAAGGACCACATTGGGATGAACTTGTGTGAGGTGCAGACTAGGAGAAGGTCCTTAGAGCTTGGGGAGCAGTTTCTTGAAGAGGGTTTTTGATCCTAGCTTCTCTTTCTTTTGCTTTGTAGCTCACGATGTAAATGAGTTGCTCCACTGTGTGCTGTCACCTGCTGAGAGTGTTCTCTACCCTGTAACACTGGGCCAATTGATCAGTGCCTGGAATCTCCAAAATTCTGAGCCAGAGTGAACCTTTTTCTTTCATATTGCATGGTGATTGCAGGTATTTCAATATAATAGTAGCGTTTAAATAATACATTAATTATTATACCATTGTGCTCATACTTTCATTTACATTTTATTATGTATTCTTCTTTAGATTGAAAGCTTTTATCAAATGTAATTGAATTTAAATGTATCCAAAAACTCTGGGTGGCATCTGGCTTCCAAACATATTTGTAGGTAAGAGATGAAATCTGTCTGAGAACTGAAAATACTTGGTCGTAAAAATTATTCCAGTAAAACTTATTTTTTTTTTAGACTGACAAATATATAAATGTACTTACTGAGAAAAATATTGGAACAAAGAACTAAATTGCCTGAGTTTCAACACACACCGCCCCAAATATGGTAGCTCTGGAGGGAAGTTTATTTCTCTCTCCTCTAGTGGTTTAGAGTTGAGAGGTTCCTCACTGCTCACCAGGGCATGTGGCTTCGCCTGTGCGTTCATGCTCCCAGCGCCCAGATACAGTCTGTGCTCGTTTGTGCGCTTGAAGCTGGCTCAGTGGAACCACATTCCCATCTGACCAAAGCTCAGGCAGCGTCCCTGAGAAAGCAGATGGCCCAGAATCCGCACACGTTCCTTCAGCTCGCATCTCACCGGGTGGAACTTAGCCCCAGGTCCATTCAGTCAAAGTTGCAGAAAGCATATGTGTTTTGGATACCCAAATGGCAGTTTCGAGGAGAGAGATGAGAAGGGATGCTGAAGGACAATTCACTGTGTCACAACTCAATTAACACTCACGGAAATGCTGAGATGGTGGAACCTACTCAAAGCGAGCGTCCGAGATTTAATTTTATACTGTGTGAGCTGAGGAGTGAAACGAAGAGGTAATCCCGATAGGAAGGCAAGGAACAGGAATAGTGAGGCGTTTGTGGTGTTTTCATCAGGTGTCCTAAACCCGTTTCATGCAATTTTTATCTGTTCATTAACTAACGTTGTTTTCTACATACATTCAGGTTTTTCAGTTTCTGCCAAAAGTAGTTTCTGCCAAAGCAGTGCCTAAGGTGATCAAGGGTGAGAAAAGGCACAGATGTGGGGAGACCTCTAGTGAACTCTTATTTTCATATTTCTTTTAGCCTCAAACAACAAAACCTACTCCAGCTTCCACAAAGGATCGAGCATCTCTAGAAATGCAGGCAGTTCACAGGCAGCGGGACCACTGCAGTCGCCCAGGAGCAGGGCTCAAGGCATGGATGTGACAGGAAATGGTTTCTTTCTTTCTCGGACCTCTGCCTCATTTTTCTTAGTCAAATAATTTCTCAGCTCTGCTTCATTTTTTCTCTACAGAGTCGATTCTATTGATGATTGATAGTTTACGCATAGTCATGGCGCTTAGTTTTCAGCTGAGCTTTCTTTTATGGAAATTCCTCATTTTCCCATATATTCTTATATTAAATAATTCAAAAAAGAATCCAATTAGCTTACATCCTTAGATACTGCAGAAGTACTACAAGAAGGGTTATAATTGTGGATAAGATATTATGAACAGGAATAATGCAAATAGGGATAATTTTAGTACACTTTTATCATTCTGACATGAATATACTTCATATTTTGTTGCATAGGTCTTTGCAAATTGGGCCTGCCTGCCTGTTTTAAGGTAAAATAAAACTAACAGCCAAATCAGAACAAAGTGTTAGAGCTATTTTCTGAATCTAACAGAATCCATAGCTTCTTTTTAAACCATTTTTAGAACTGGACTCAATTTAAACACGCACATAAGGAAAAATATAGAGCTATGACATATGCCTATAAAATGTGCAGCTTTGAAACATGGATGTATACACACTTCAGTTTTATTTTACATTAAAAATATAATAACTTGATAGACTAGCTAGACAGATTTAACTTTGGCCATTTGAACCGGAGCAAGATTACTATGTAAATTTCATAACAAGGAAAAAATTTGTATGAGAAAAGGCACTAAAGCCTGGGAGTGTCTTCTAGAAATTTGTTTTATTTAAAAATTCCCCAAAAAACACATTTAATTTGCTTACTTAATCAGATGATTTTATAAGTAGTTGTTGTCATAAATGGGACTATTTATGAGATAGAGAAAATCATTTTATGTGATTTTTATGTTCATGAATTCTGTATGACAGAAATAGATCTTACATAAAATCACTTTACATGAAACATCAAATATTTTACATTGTATTTCCAAACAAATCAAACTAAATTGTGACTATAGAGAAAAAGTAAAGTATGAAAATATCAGTAGTATTGAAATTTTATACCCAATATTTTTCTATGATTAACATGCATTTTTATTGACTTTAATTTTCAGAATTTCTGTAGATATTTCTGAGAATAAGAACCAATATCCTAACTGCTCTCTAATTTTTAACACAAACTTTAAAGTTTAGCTTACTATTAGTATGGTTTTGTGGGTTTTTTTTTGTTTTGTTTTGTTTTTTGTCTTTTTGAGACAGGGTTTCTCTATGCAGTTCAGGCTGGCCTTGAACTCACTGTGATCCTTGGGTCTCAGCCTCCCAAGTCCTGGGACTACAGGCATGTGCCACCATGCCTGGCTAAAATTTAGCTTATGTTTCCTCCAATTATGCAGTATTTTATAACTGCCACAAATATAAATGTGAAAATACTAATTACTTACATAAAGACACCCTGTCTCAAAAAAAAAAAAACTAAACAAATCAAAATGATTTTTGGATTATCAAACTTCTACTAAAGGGCCCCTTTGCAGTTTATCATTACACATTTTAGACTTTGTTTCATATCGTTTTATATCAAAATAATTTTGGAAGATCATAATTAAAATAAAAAGAATGTCAGAGTAATGATAATGAAAATATGTCTATAACTCAAAATTTTAATTTTTTGAGCAATTGCATTTAAGATTTAATTCTATTGCATACAGAATTGTCCTAATATTTGAGATTACATATAAGCCATTTTCTGTGAAGAAATTATCAACAAAAGAGCAAGTTAAAATGATGTATTCTTAAGAGTAATATTAAGAAGAGTGCATAAGTATTACTTTCATTGTAATCACATTTATGCGTTCTTTGCAGAATGCTTGTGAATCAGTTATATCTAAGATTTGGAAGGAGTCCAGTATACTGGTAGGAGGTTAAGGAGGTTATAACTTAATGTGCAACTTTCTCTGGCTATGTTTGTTTGAGCCAGAAGAGTGTACATCCCTGGAAGGCAAGAATCTGAGCTAAATTTGTTTAGTATCTATTTAGGATTTTGTTTACAAGATGCTTCAATGCTATTGAAGAGTTACAATCGAATGTAGGCTATCATATTTGCCTACTTACCATAAAGAAAAAAAGGTCTTTCATTAATTAAATGTGTAGAACTGAATGTATGGCTATTAAGAATTTGAAGGTGTTGAGAATTTGAAGGTGATATCAATAATAAGCTAATTAAGGCATCATTTTCATGTTATGAACAGGAATAGGACAAGATTCTGCTGAGGGAAAAAACAGAAGTGGGAAGTAGGTCGATGGCAGATTTTTCTATCTGTCCTGCTCAATGTGATCTCATGTTTGATTCTTAGGTAAGAGATATCTCTAAATGACGATTTTCTCTATGATCAAATTGTTTAATATTTTTCCATTAGAGAATTTGTGTCCACTCAGAGAGAAAGGAAAGTAGCAAAAATACTTAGAGAACAGAAAGAGAGGAAGTATCTTAGAATACTCTTTTGGTTTCTTGTCTTAAAGTGAGGCCTTAAAATTAGTAGCTAAAATTATATTTGTTAATTAAAAAGTCTATTATGATTATAATTTTTTTAAAAGTTACTTTACTTCCTACTTCTGATAAAAACAGTTAAGTTTTTGTATGAGCTTTAAAGTGATTAAAGCAAGTTATATGAGTGTTTCTACAGTATTGTATTATTAAAATAAGAAGAAACTGGCTAATTGTAGGGCCTAATGCTTCTTATACCTATATATACTTCTTTCCTCTAAACTTTTACACTCGTCCAAACACATCAGAACTTTTGAACAACTACTGTGCTGTTAGGGCCAAAAAGCCTCTGCAATTCACTGCTTCTGAAATTTGGGGAAGGAGTGCGAATATTATACCACCAGGACTGTGTATATAACAGTGGCATTTATCGGAACAGATTCTGAGTCTGAGGAGAAAGAGGAAAAGAAATAACACATCCACAGTGTGGCAGAAACAAAAATATTTAAGAAACAATACAAAAGCATGATATCCACTTTCTTGTGAATTATACCCCAGCTATAAATATGCCTATATATTTCCCAAAACATTTTACAGTGTATATATAAAATCTAGAGGCCTTAATGCTG
This sequence comes from Chinchilla lanigera, assembly GCF_000276665.1. Classification (NCBI taxonomy): domain Eukaryota; kingdom Metazoa; phylum Chordata; class Mammalia; order Rodentia; family Chinchillidae; genus Chinchilla; species Chinchilla lanigera. Next base: position 3,149,967 of record NW_004955488.1, on the reverse strand, counting down.
TCAATCTTTCTTGGATCATATGGGTTACAAAACAGTCATACTTAATCTAGACTATTGGCTTTTACTTGAAATAATTGGACAGACATATCTCAATAGTTATTTATTCTCCATATTTTAGGTTTCCAAAACATTAACATATTAATTCATCAATATACTTTTTATGCCTATCTCCCAAACACCAGACATAGTGATAGGCTCTCTAATGTGACAAAGACAAAAGACCATCAGAGGGAAAAGTTACACTAATTTGCTCAATAAAACACTTAACACAGTATTAAGAAATATATATAAAATGTAAATATATATATATATTTATGTGTGTTTGTGTGTGTGAAATAATTAACTCATTAATGAAGTCTAAAGAAAGCTGGGCAAACTGAATTTGCCCAATTCAGGCTGTCTGAATCTCATGCAGACCTGTGATATCATAGGATACATGTCACAATTTAATTTACATTTCAGGGTATTAGAGTTTCTAATATCAAAAATAAACATCTCCGATTATCTCTTAGAAACCTTCAAAATATGGCCACATTTTTGTCTACACAATTATATTTTTATTAACCACCACGTAGTCTTTACTACCCCATCTCCCTTTTGCTTTTTCCTCTGAGCCTACTTTCTCCTAAATATCACCTATCTTTAATGTTCTAACTCAGCCTTAGAGACAGCCCTGGGCATTTTCATGTCTTTCTGCTTTGAAGTATTTCAGCAATTAATTTTATACTCAATAATTTAATAAAATTATTTACTCTCTTACTTTGTCCCAAACTGTTTCCTGATTTGTTTGAAAGTATTTACTACAGGAGAGGGGGAAATTCTGCTCTACTGCCTTTGTCTTTTCCCACAAGCCATTGAGCTTGGATAATTTTTAAAACTGTACAGAAAAAATAGGCATGTAGCTGAAGTAATCATTTCACAAATGAAATAAACTTGAGACTAGATAGTGGTTTGCTTGCAATTAAATTAGTATTAATATCTAGTCCTATTTCTGATCCTTTTTTCTGATTATATAACAATTTTTTTTAAAAACCTATCAACCTCTGAAATTAAGTTTTCTGTTTTGTTTTCATACTGTTTCTACTATCTGAGTATTTCATCAAAATCATGATATAATTTTGTATAATTTATATAATTTTTCTTTTCAAGCTTATGCCTTGAGAGTGTACAGTAATACTATTGAACAACATGATTAGGATTAATCAATTAAATAACCTAAGAAAACTCTGCTTTTTGCAATGATAAAAACATATACATGATCATATTAGTTTTGATTCATAATTCAGTATAGCATATTACATTAAAATCATAAAATCATGTAATGTCTTCATCTCACTGCCTCTTATTCATGGTCTAATATTCAACATCTTCTCAATAAATATTGGTGGAGCACTTACACTGTATGACACATTCTGGAGAGAAATGGTAAAAGTCAAACATTAGCAAAATTTTTGTCATAATGGAATTTAAAATCTTTCCAAACAGATGAACAGTAGTTAAATAAGCACACAAAATTCCCCTTAAAATAGAAATATACACTGACACACACAGACATACAAATGCACACAGGCAGTATTTCGGTGAAGCACACACAGAAACACACAAATGCACACAGACAATATTTAGTAAATCAAATGTAGAGAAAAATATGTGCAGAGTAGTTATACCCAAGAGTATACACACATGTGTAAATCCAGTGAAGAATACAGTACAAAAAGTTAATTCTTGAATGTTTGAAGGATGTGTAGACATTGTTTAATTATTATTCACTTAAATAGGGAATCCTAGAGGAGACAAAGATTTAGGAGGACTTACTCAGGCAATAATTTTGTCTTTGAGGGGCTGGGGATTTAGCTTAGTGCACATCGCCTGCCTGGCAAGCACAAGGTCGTGAGTTTGATTCCTGGTACCGGAAGAAAAAAAAAGATCAAAAAAAGTAATTTTTTCTTTGATATAAGAATGCCTCTTCTTTTGATATAAAAATGCTGCAAGTTCATTAGTGATATCTCTTGCATTCTTAAACATTGTGGCATGAAAGTAGTATCTTTGGAAAGAATACAAGTAGGGAAGACACTCACCACCTATGAAATATGTAAGCAAACAAGTAAGGCAAACAACCTCAATGAAAAGTCTAATGCAGTCACTAACAGTGCTAAAATTCCTCTGGTATTGATACTCAGCTTCTTAGTCATTAGACAGATTCCTTGTAATCTTAAATGTTAGAACTTATTTCTCTTGCTTCAATGGATCATTAAAGAATATTCTTTTTAAGTTAAACTGATTCAGGGTGTAGCTACTCACACACATGTTTTTGTAATACTTTCAGTCTATATTATTTAACCTAAACTCACACAGTTCTACTGACACTTTAAAAGTGTGAAAGATTCAGTGATTTTTCTGTTCTTTCTGTTGTTGTGTGAAGCTGGGTCTCATGATGTAGTCCAGAGTAGACTGAAACTGGAGATCTTGCTGCGTTAACCTCCCCAGTGCTGAGTTTAGAGGTGTGCACCACTATGCCCAGCTAAAGATTCTTAACTCAACCAAGCCAGTCATTACTTGTTCTTTGTAGAATGTTCAGCTTTTCCTCAAGGGCCTTGCGACTAAGGCTCTTTTGATTGTGAAAAATTCTACACTGACTACTCCAATATATAGTATTCTGGGAAACATCACATGTAAACCAACAGGCCATTCAGGTTAAATTTTGTATTACTTCCCATATGACAAGTTCATAGGAGTCAATTTTTACTAAAGAACAGTATGTTGTAGCTGAATATACTGAATTTAGTTTGAAATTCCTTTCAAATGACTGGTTAGACATATGAGTTTTCAGATTAGAGGAAACATCTGAACCAAAATTATAAAAAGCTAATTATGTGATCATGGGTCTTTATCATCGTTCAGCTTATGAAAAAGTCTATAGTTAAACAGAAAAAGTTAAAAGCTAGGATAAGGACTGTTGTGAAATTACTCCACATTTTTATGACTGTAATCTTGAAAATCAAGTATTAATTGAGTGATTAAATAACCCAGAGAAAAGCAGAGAAATGAAAGACAACAGCTGAGGGAATGGTAAATCACGATTCAAATATTCTCAATAATCATGTTCCTTTTTATCACTTCAAGAATACTTCCAATAAATTAATTTTAAAACAGCATGCGTAAAGTAGAATGAATTTATTAGTATGCTCATGAAATTAGTTTATATCCATATATTTGGGAGTTTAAACATACATGCTTAACCCTTGTGTCTCTGTGCATGCTTGTACACTTTAATACAAGATTTCTGAGCATATTATTGTGGAATTGTCTCCAGTTAACCTCTCCTAACAATGCTTGGGCATATTATTCTGGTCATTTTTCCTTTTATCTTTTGCTAACAAAATGATTGATAAGTGACTTATGTGTAGGCTACAAGGGACAGCATGTAGATGTACTATTTCTTTCTTTTTTTTTTTTTTTTTTTTTTGGTACTGGGACTCGAACTCAAGACCTTGCACTTGCCAGGGAGGTGCTGTGCCACTGAGCTATGTCTCCAGCCCTCGATGTGCTGTTTCTAAGAAGCAGAGAAATTATGTAGAAGATTGTATACACATAAAAAATCCAATAGTTTTGCCAAACAAAAATGATGTCTATATCTTTGTTAACAATAATACATGGAATTTAGAGTAAACTTAGAGAAACCATCAGGAACTGTTCAAAATTCATCCAGAGTCATGTGATGAGGCTAAAAAGCCAAGAATCACTAGGGATAAATAATGGAAAAAAAGAGACATAGTGAGACCAATTTTCTGATCGAACAGAAACATGCATTTTTAAACATTTTAAGTTGTTACAGCACATTTTGTTTGTAAATATGAATACAACAGAAGGGGAGATCATTGTAAATCTAATGAAATATTACAAATCAGATTCAGAATCTACCCTTTGATGAACTCTAGAAGGCTGAGTGTTATGCTTTGGGTCTAAAATGGTACCCAAAGCCTCTTGTGTTTGGAAGGTGGTCCGGTGTGAGTGTGCTCCAGCTGTCTTACTGTTGGGAGCGAGGGCTTGCGGGGAAGAAGTGGGTAACTGGGCATGTGAGCCAGAAACCTCTATCTACCTCCCCAGCTTCTACCTCCACTCTGCTTCCTGGACGCCTTGAGATGAGGAGCTGTCTTCTGCCAGATCCATCCACCAGGCTGCTGCAGCCTGGAGCCTGCAAATCACGCAGGAGCTGAAACTTCTAAAGTGTGAGGCAAAAGCAACCCTCTCCTTTAAATGGCTGGGGCTGTGTATTTTGTTCCAGTGATGAAGAAGGCAACTGAGTCACCGAGCTACTGCCTTTGTTGCAGTTTATTCTCCTAAATTTGCAGAACAAAGACTACCATAAACACTATGCAATTATAAACTGATAGAACTTTCTATTTTCATATACGCCTTTTGTTCCTTTTTAAAAACTTAGCGTATGTTCGTAATGCATCATAGTTGCATTCGTTCTGGGGACTGGTACATGTATACAGCATTTGTTAATCACGTGTGGTGCCGTCCCCCTCCTCCTGGCTTCCCCTACACATCCGCTTTTCCATCTCTAACAATCAGTCAAGACCTCCATCAGTCACGGCTGAGCATCTTAATCCCCTGCTGCCAAGAACCCGCCTACCCAGATGGAGGACTGGAAAGCCCTGAGGACGGGCAGAATGCTTCTCACCCACTTCAGAAAATGAAGCCAACAATATTAGTGTATATTCTTTTACCTTTCCCACACGACCCCATCCTCTGAAGAGTTTATGCTGGCACTCATATCTAGCATAGCCACCTTTAAACTGTTTTGTTAATAATTCTTCTGCAAGTGAAATAGCTTGAGAAATTGGAATTACAGCAAGTTCTATAATGGGTAGGTACCTTTGGTGTTGGGGTGCTTATCATGTAAAGTAGGTTTCATCCAAATTTTTCTACTTGTCTTTTTCTATTCTTGATCTAATTATTGAATGTAGTGGACTTGGCAACCCACAATGCAGATGTGGTTTTGTTTCTTTTAATCAACAGCTTTAAAAGATGTTGTTAGACTTTCTGCTAGTTGCACACTATTTCATGCAAATCCCACAACTTTCTGACTTTCTTGTAGATAGTAAGGAGAAAATTTCTTTTTTAATATAATTTCAACAATTTTTCTTCTTATTCAATTTCATACTTTTTTCCTCCTTATACAAGATCAGGCAGGCCTGACCAACACTTGGCAGATGACAGTGTGGGAAGTGGCGTGAATATTAAAGAAAAATGGCAATGTTTTATATAGCTGGTGAGAGCTAGTTACTGTAGCTCCTGAAACTTCTTTCTGGCAGAGTTTCATATGCTGCCTAGAAACACACAGAATATTTTGCTTTGTGCCTTGTAGTTGATTTATTTCCAATATTGTACTTTTCTGTAAGTGGATGATGGCTCATGATTTGGATCTTAATTGAAATGCTGCATCTAGTGGAAAACCTCTCCAAAACTCCTGTTAGAATTACCTGAGCCAGAATTTCAGAGCTCTTGGTCAGGTGCCTTCAAAAGAACTTTCCAAATCTACTCCCTGTGCCATGTATCTCCCATTAACCCACCAGAAAATATACACACTCATTTCACAAATATACAGACTTGTATACATATTTTAATACTAATGAGACATCATGAGATTAACAAGTTACTTTTCACCTCTACAGTTACAAGAAGTGCTCAAAGTGGTGCCCATTGGCTACCAGACATTTATTAGTGTAGCAAACTGCTGCTTGGGTAACTTTGATCAGTAAGATTGCTGACAAGCACTTTCAATTTTTTCTCTAAGAGCCAGCAGTGTAGTGAGTTTTCTGCAATATAAGATATCCCCTAAGGTCCCTCATATAAGGATAACATCATCTGTTAAAAAATCATAGTATTTTCTCCTATGGTGTGTATATATATTTTGGCAAATTAGTCTCCCTATATTTCAGGCAAAGTCTAGAGCTGAATGTTTATCATCATCCTACCACTGAAGACAGATGCAACTGTCTTCTTGACTTTAGTTTTCACTGAAGGGGTGTGAAACACCAATCTCTACAGTGTTTAAAAAGCAAAAGAGAAACCCAATGAGCAATCAGTTTTAAGCTAGGTGCCTCAGGATGGTATCAGGCAAAGTAGGATGTGGAAGCACAGCACATAGCCTGCTCCCTAGTGATAATTTTATCTAAAAAGCTGCTCCTGAGATTGTTCTGTTTCTTTGCCCTGTATAACAACTGGGCTGGGAATGGATTGAATTTCTACTCCTATCACAAAATATCTCCATTTGAAATCCAAGAAAAACTTACCACTTATTTTCCTTAGGCATGCACTCATACAAATATTCAAACTATAGAAAAGTTTTTATTGAACATACCACTGTATATTTAAAGAAAATTTATTAATAATTCAAACCAGGAAAATGTGATAGTGATAAACATATGAATTATTAAAAGCAGGATATAGACATATTTACATATGAATAAAGAGTTATACAGTGCTGAAGGAGGTGGAGGACTTTTTGTTTGTAGGTAAAATTGACTGTCTTGATTATTCAAAGCTCACCAAAATAGTCAAGATTATACTTAATTTTAATTTTTATCTGAAAATTTTTCATAAACCAAAATTAAGAGAAATAGGAAAGATATAATTTCTTTTGAACATTTGTGCTCAAAATTTCATATCCAGATGACTCCTCACCAAAACTTCTTAATTGAGCTAAACAGTTACACAAATTATTCAAATATCTAATATTAATATTATTAATCTTCTTAGTGGTGTTTCAAAACTATAATAGTCTGAAAACTCTGTGAAACAGTGATTCCCATTAGAATACCTTCTGTATGTTGGAGAAAGTAAAGTGCACTTTCATTGACAGCCAGTGAAACATTGTCAGACACTGTACTGCTGATATATGAGAATATACATAGCTTGATGTTTTAGTAATTCAACAGCATTATTTTATCATACTGCAGAAATCATTTCAAAAAGATTTAAATACTTCAAGTTTGCACCTACATGACCATAGTCGCAGCTGCTCAAAACAAGAGCTCCATGTAAGCTTCAAGTCTGTATTATTCAATGAGGAAAATACACTTTTAACCAATAAAATGTCCACATCACAAATGAAATACAAAGGTATAACTGAACTAGTACAGAACAAATGTGAGATTATAATAATAATACAGGCAGAGAATGAGATATACCTATAATTAAAATCTAAAGTACTTTTAAATTCTCTTTTAAATATATTATACATATTTATTCTTTAAAACTTCATTATTATTATTATTTTGTCTTTTGGAGACAAGGTCTCGCTATGTAGTTCAGGCTGGCCTTGAGCTCACTTTGTAGCCCAGGCTGGTCTCAAACTCACAATGATCTTCCTGTTTCAGCCTCCTGAGTGATGGGATTACAGGCATGTACCACCACACCCGGTTTAAAACTCTATTATAAATATGATGGAAGTGTAAATAAATTCTTAGTATGATATGAGTAGAGATACATACATATTTCTCAGAAGAATTCCTAATTGTAAGAGAAATAAGGCCCAAAGTGCAGCTTTTTGCTAATTTTCCCCTTTTTCTTTTCTTGTTTTGTTTTGTTCCTCTCCTCTCCTCTCTTCCCTTTTTCTCTTCTGTCTATTTTATTTCACTTCACAGCAATAGATGAATTTATTAATTTTTGATGGAACCATTCATTATTAGAAATGGTCAGTGAAATATTGTTAGGCTATCTTTTAGTGTTTCAGACAATTTCCTTTGGGCTCAATATCCAAGCTTGAAGAAGAAAAGGAGGAAAAATGTTTAGAAATGAATTCACTGATTGAGAAATTCTGAGAGCCAGATTTTCATTGGCAAGCATTTTTAACATATATTTTTATAAGTGTAAGATGCTTACTTTGATTCTAACTAATTTTCCAATGTTTAGAGGAATAAAAGGCCTCTCCAATGATGTCCCAAACGAGATATAGAAGATAGAGACATATAAAAGAAAAGGAAACACAAAGCAATTGCTGAACCATTTTGACATGGCCTAGGACAGGCGGGGACTAGCTGTATTTCACTGAAGATGTCATTGTATTGCTGATTCATAGCAGGCTCTTTCCCTAGGAAAGGAATAGGCCTGATATCTGTGAGTTTTGCCCAGAGCATTCTTTACAACAACTTGAGATAGCATCTAATTTTAAAGTTCTGATGAGAAAAACAGAAGACTCAGCATAAAATATCACAAATATGTATATTCATATAGAAGAATATTATGCAACAATAAAAAGGAATGAGATATTTAAAAGAACAACATTAATGAATCTTGCCAACATTATGCTGGGTAGAAGACACCTGATGCAAAAGAAAGCATATTGTATGATTACACCAACGAGTGAGATGCAAGATTAAGTCATAAAGACAGGAAGGAGCTCAGTGGTTTTCTGAGGCAAAGTACTGAAATGACTGCCGAAAATGAGGGAAACTTCCTGGGGTGGTAAAAGTGTTCTATGTGTTGATCATGGCTGCAATTATATGCAGTAATTGCATTTTAAAATTAAACTTCACGGTTTTTGTTTCAAAATTTATTTATTACTTCTCTGCTTTTGTTTTTATTTTTACATGTTTGTAGTACATAATGTCAACCTTCCATGTGGGTCATGGGGACATGTACACAACACGTCTCAATTCCTTCTTTCATCTCCTTTTCCACTGTCTTTTCTCTCCCAATATTCCATCTCATGATCTCTTTCCTTTTTGAGAAAGATCGTTCTACTTCCTATGATCTGTCTTTTATTTTGTTCTTTATTTGTACTTGGGTTTTCTCATAGTTAAGAAACTTTGTGATATTTAATTTTTGTGTCTCATTTATTTCACTTAACATTATGGTGTAATGGTACACCACTTTTCCTACAAATGGCTCCTTTATCTTTTGCATGACACAGTAGTACTCCATTGAGTGTGCAAATCACATTTTGTTTTCCCATTCATCTGTTAATGGACATACATGTTGCTCTTGAGAATTATCTACTTATGTGTTGCTATAAACATGGATATTTGTAGTGCATATGTTTTAAATTCAATAAATATAATTAATCAAAAGGTCACTTACTCCAAAATGGTACACTAAGGTTTTAGACTGCATGGATTTTTTCTACATACCTACAATACAACTTTAGAGCCCAAGTCTGTTTAATAAAATAGAGTGAAAAGTTCATAATTTTGAAAACTGAACTTTTATTTATTTATTTATTTATTTTAAAGAGTAAAAGAGGGATAACATAGTAATAGGGGGATTTACCGAATTACAGACAAAGTGGTAGGACATTATCAATGGCTGTTATTTTACCTAGGGTATTTTCAAGATAGTTTCTCAGGAAAACAAATAGACAAATAACAGTGAGTTACAGACAAAAATGGTAAGAAATTATCAATGGTTGTTGTACTATACTTTGGTTTCTTAAAAGTGGTTTCTAGAGAAAACAAATAGAGCTATATATGAGTGATCAATTAAATAATCATTGACTAGGCTGTTGTTGGAAACACATAGTAATAAACATACATCCATTTACTATATAGCATAGGAACAATACAAACATTACAGAGTTATGGACTAATTGGTAGGAAATTATCAGTGGCTGCTGTAATATATGTTGGTATCTTCAAAATGGTTTCTCAGGAAAACAGATATAAGCAAGAAACAGCTAACAAGTAGTTACAGCCTAAGGGTTATGAAAAATAATGGATTACCTCCTCATCAGTGACTCCTTTCACTGAGGTGTGATGGCTGGAGGGAAGACCAGGATTGAAAAGAAGAACCAAGAAACTAGCACCAGTGTCCAGCAACAGGCTGTTTACTTTTTCCTCTGCAGTCATGATTACACAGGGCTCCTCCTTGGAGATAATGGTCTGGCCAGAGGGAGAAGGCAGAGTGTGCCCTGGGCCCCTTCATTCCTGTTGGACCAGCTGGTAGGAGGGGTCTGAGCTCTGAGGCCTTCACTTCGGAGGGCAGTCTGACCTTTAGTGGTCACCTTTACAGTCAGGGCATGGCCCGGAGGCTTCTTAGGGCAGTCCATTTTGAGGTGGTCTGGCTTTTGACAGTGGTAGCAGCTGAATGTAGTCAATGAGTTCTCAGGGCCCCAAGAATCAGACATAGGGTCTGTTTCTCCTAGTGCTGAAACAAAGGCAGCTGTTTTTTCTCAGTCCCTTTGTTTTCTTTCCTTGGCCTCCTCCTCATCATGGTTATAAAATAGTGAGAAGACAATTCTTTCTAACATCTCAAGTGAGCTATCTGGGGCAAAGGCCCTTTTTTGTATCTTTTTTCTACTATCTGAGGCTGACTGAGTAATAAACTGATCTTTAAAAATAGTTTGTGCCTCTACTGACTTGGGATCCACGGAAGACATCCTCTTGTCTAAGAAAGCAGAGGGGTGTTCTCTCCAGCCTCCCAGCATATTCGGACCCCGCAACCACTTAGTGTCCTTTCCCCCACTGTCAACACAGGCGGCAGGAACATGTGGATGAAGTCCTCAGCCCACTAGTCAGTCTCAGCACTATCAGGTGTGAAGGATCCCAGGCAGGTAACCTAGACATGTACGTTCTCCATGAAGGTGGTTCTTCAGAATCTGAATATTGGGCTCCCATGTAATCCATGAAGTCTCAGTGCAGACCTCTCCGGAGCTCCACTTGCTTCTCCACCACAGCCTGTACAGTTAGGGGAAGAATGGCCTTCAGGGGGTCTCCCCAAGTATTGCTCAAGGTCCTCCTGGTTTCCAGCTCCAGAATGGCTCTTGTGTTCCCAGTCAGCTCGACCTCTGAGTCGTCAGGCGTAGGTACTCTTGTGTTTGCCAAGTCCTTGTTCATCAGCTGCTCCTCCACTGACTCCAGACCTTTCTGGCTCTCAAGGGCAGGGCCAATAGCGACCTGCCATGTGGCATGTTTTCCCAGAGGCTTCTCCATGTCAGGATAGTTCATGCATATCTCTGGGTGGGCCTATTGTGTTGGTGCTTCTCTGTGGCACGGCGATTCTCGATCATGCAGTGGCGGCTGGCCCAAGGGCTGGCATGTGTCTCTGCACTGCTTCCCGGGTGCATGCTGCCTGCCTTTCTGGGTGCCTGCGCGGCTTGGGGCCAGTCTTGGAAGGGCCTGCACACCCCAGCCATGTGGCCTCCCTGGCACTGCCTGTGGCCTGCTGCCTCCTGGGCACCTGTGCAGCTCAAAACTGAACTTTTAAAGGGCTACAGCAACTTAATATTTGCTCTGTAAGAGAATGAAGAGGGATATTTTACACAGCATCAAAATATACACAAAATTTGAATGCTAATCGCTTCTCTAGATTTTAATTCAAATAAAGACTATTCTGGAGTTAGTTCTAAAATACATTAGCACAACTGGTAATGAGTAAAAGGCCTTTTGCATACCCACTCATATCTTGGAACTCCATGGTTTTGAAGCTAGTGTGTGGTGCTGGACTCATTTTGATGCAAAGCTTTGCTCCAGTCTTCATCATTTGCTTGGTACTAGACAATCAAGGTTGCAGTTTGTTTGGTACTGGTCACTTCTGGTACTTTTTCTCCTTCCACAACAAGTTTTTCTCTAACATTCTCATAAACTCTGGAAAAGAAGCATTATGCATAAGTATATACATACTCATGTAGACGAGTAAAATAATTAAAAGCAGAGAGTGAAGTACTTAGCCAGGAAGTTTCAGATTGAGAAAATTCTCTGTATTTCTTTGGACATGAACAAAGCATGCCCCGTAATGATTAGGGACCCAAACTGTATAGGTACAGAATGAACTTCAGGCAAACAGCACAGGTTTGCAGTAAGTGTGTGAAGAAATTACAGGAATGCCGGATGACCAAGCAAGCAAACCAAGGAAAGATCTAACAAGTGGCATGGTCAGTTGAGCTATAACTTGAAACCAAAGTTTCTATCAATCACAAAAGTTAAAGGACAGTTTTCTCCCATAGTATTTAGTAGCGCAGCAGGTAAGATCCACAGCTTGACTTACAGAAGAGCAGGTGATGGAAGATCAGGTTTTCTGAAGGATGGGAAGATAACAGTGCTTCTAGGAGTGCAATCAAAGGCCATGGATCCATGTTGAATAGGAAATAAAGCAAGCTGTGCAAGAGGGAACTGATAAGCTTGGAGAACAGAGATGGATAAAGACACAAGAGTTCCGAAAAGGCTAAGACATGAGTGTGTAAGGGATGTGGGGGGAATGGATGGTGTAAGTCAGGGATTGCACATTTGGCACCTAGAGTCTTAGAGATACAGAGATGTGCTAACAGACCTGAACTTAATCATCTTTTGAAGTTGAAAGTGAGCATAGGGGCTTTTAACTGAATCAGAAACAGAACTGGTAGAAGTGACCAACTTACTAACTCACCAGATAGAGACAAGAACTGCATAACAAAAAATCTACTTAGGTAGAAAATTTACTTTATCAAGATTCATTAGGAATAGAATGTAGGAAATAGGAGAAGCAGAAAAAATGAAAAAGATCCAAGAGAGTAACAATAAATCTTTGAGTTTTCTGGGACATCTCATTAACAGTCAAGTTTTCCATCTCTCTTCAAAGCTCCAACTACTTTCACCCTTCTCTGTATCCCACAGCGCAAAGAAAGCACATCTGTTCCCAATTGGCTGGGTACTTTACTGTCTTAAAGATAGTTTAGATTTACTGTCTAAAGCAATATTCTGTTTCTGAAACCTCACTGAAAATTTGTAGCAAGTCTGTCATTTATGAGTGAAGCTGTGTTATTTTTTAAAAGTGAAGACTATCTGCTCATTTTTAGTATTGACCTACCTTAGTCAGGTACATCTCATCAACACCAGAACTCAACCTCAGAATAGAATTTAAAATAAACAGGGTTGACCTCAACGATACCCGTGATGACCCAGAAAACTATTTTTAAGCCATGTGTATTACAATATCTAAATAAAATGTTACTATGGAAGTAAATGTCTAGTTTTAAGGGTTTTTGAGCCATTTAAAAAAATAAAGCATCAATGAAATATACTAAGACAGTGATGTTCATTTGTGTGTTTATCATGCATGGATAGATAGGAGTAATTCTGATGTAAGTGTTTTGCTGTCCGAAGAGGTCTGGTCGTTATAGAATGGGATGGTCACAGAATGCATAGAAAAGGTGATCCTGATCAATAATTATAAGGAAAGCTGGGTGTGGTGGTGCATGCCTGTAATCACAGCACTTGGAAGGCTGAGGCAGAAGGATCATTGGAAGTTCAAGACCAGCCTGAGCTACAAAGTGAGCTTAAGGCCAGCCTGAACTGCATAGAGAGACCCTATCTCAAAATGACAAAAAATATATATATATAAAGAATATGAGAGACAGAGCCAAGTGGTAGTGGCTTTTGGGGGTGATTCATTCAGGCTGGCTCCTGAAAATTAGAATATTCAAAAGCCAAAATATAATAAAGAGGCAAGTTTGAGACATGAGGTGAGTTTTCCAAAGGCTTATGTAGTCTACTGCAGGATTCAAACCTGTGCATGTCCACAAGAATGTGAAATGTCTACCTGGTGCTACAACACATTGAAAAACACATAAACTACCTAAAAGAGCACCCAGTACTGTGTCTAAGTCTTGATATATAAAAAGATGAACATTCCCAGACAATGTAATTGTTTGAGGTAGATTGCAATTAAGATTTTTCAGTGAAACCTCTAGGGTCGTAAATTTCAGTACAAGATTTAAAAGTTTGTACTAAAATTTTATGAGAAAGAAAAGTGTCTGCAGGCCAGATAGAGTGTATGAGAATAAGGTTTGTGCTCCTTGATGTGAAGGAATGGGTACTGCTCTAGAATCTGAAATCTGAGGACTCCCCTCCTCGCTCACTCCTCTGGCTTGCTACTTCATATTATTCAGTAACTTCAAAGTTCTTTGCTTCATTTACACCAGAGAACAATGACATATTTGATATCTTACATCTTGAGATTGTTGTGGCAGCTGAATGAGGTTATGTACAATGGGATGTGAAAGGTTCAAAATGCTACTGGAAAATATTTTCATTATTTACATGATGATTTATGAATCATGACAAAGATCTACCATATCAGCAAATAATAGATTGTTTCTGTGTTGTCACCTCTGTTTTAGCCTGGAGAATTGTTTGTTTTACTGTCTTCATGAGAAGTTATTATCGTCTTAAAGTGTATATAATATCATGAGACAAGTAGAATTTATTACTTGGTCAGACTCATTGGACGTTGGTTGATGTGTTAATTTAATAAGTGCTAATTTCACTGTGGAATTCAAAAGTACTGTTTGGTCTCCTGAGACTGGAGTAAGTTTGAAATGACTAATACTTTGCTGGTTCTCTTGCTTATGACTTATAGCTGACGTGAGTGTTTAGAAAATATCTTAAGGAAAGAGCCATGCTGGTGTTCTCTGTATGTGTAGATTTTGTGGGTATGTAGATGTGTGTCGTATAATCAGATGCATCTAAAGATGGCTTGAACATTTAACTTCCTCTCAGCTCCTCTCTCTCCTCTGTCCTAAAAAATTTGCACCTGGGATCACATGGTTATGTATGAAAAACACTTTCTCTGTCCTTGAAAATAAAACACATTTAAAAATAATAAGTCAATTTTCTGTCTTTTATAACCAATTAGATATTAAAGCTAAATTATTTCCCAAATCTCTAGATATATGTGTTACAGTGGGTTGTGAAAGTTTGTGAGGCAACTATTTTTTTGTACTGAATCAATGAGAATGATTTTGGCTTGGGAGGGCAAATTATTTTTTATTTCTCAAAAATCGTTTATTCTATAGTCACCCTGCTTTCCAGCATTAACTACACCTTCTTGTTTGGAATACGTTTTTAATATTTCTTTGTGTGGTACCATTTGTCAAATCCTAAGAGGATTCCCTAATTTTTACTTCTTTCTGGTGTAGAGGTAAGCATGAATTAAAATCCAGTTTAGCAATACTCTATGGATCCCTATTACTATGTGTCCAGTTTAAAGTTTATAAAGATCCCAGTTCCTGTACATTTAATTTTCTGAGTCCTTGCTCCTTTGTATTTGCAGGAGTCAGAGGATGATAAGCATTTTCATTTGCGTTTCCTTATGATGCTTTCTTTTCACCTGCAGCTTCATCAAGAGAGTTCTTTAATAGGGTACCTATCTAACAGACTTATGTTTTCCCATTAGCAAATCTACAGTTTGGTACTTTAAGGGACAGTAGTGTGAATGTGATAATATATTCAACCTGAGCAGTCAAATTATGATTAGGCTACCCCAACCTGGAGAATCCTTTCCTTCCCTGCCAATCTATGCGGGCATATGCCTGAAGTATTTCCAGCTAAATATGTAAAAAAAAAAGTCTTCTGAGTAGAGAAGTAGAAGGGATTTTTTTTTTTATCCTAATGAAAGGAATCATAAAACATTGTTCTTATTTGACACTGTTCTTATTTGCCATCAGCAGACTTTTCTTGCTTGGGATGCTATTTTATGAGGATATGTTCTTCCACACTGTGCTAGGATAAATATGCCTGAAGCCTTGAAGAACTGGGGAAAACCCTGACCTTATTCCAACCCTGAAATTACATTTTTCAAGGTTTCTTGTAACTTAAGAGAGAGAATATGACCTCCTGGACAAGATCAAGTCGGAAAAGTTTTTCTTTTCTTTCTTTCTTTTTTTTTTTTTTCTGGTACCGGGAATCGATCTCACTACATAGCCCTTGCCAGGCAGGCCCTGGGCCTCTGAGGTAAATCCCCAGTCCCTGGAAAAGGTTTTCTTCAGAAAAATTAGAACCTAAAAGACAAGGTATGAGTTCCACAATCATAAAACTATATGGAAGGTGATATTTCATACTACCTTTCAGCCTCTGTTTCTTGGGGGTCCTGGGTTTGGATCTTCATGCCACTGGAATACTGAGTCTTCTTTGATCTGAAAACAAGAAGTAGAACAGAATAGTAGCTAGTTAGTCTATTTATCTCTAGGTATTAATATTATCCTCAGCCTTGTTAAAGATCTGTACATGTAGTTCATTGTAGCTGAAGTGTAACTGATCTGTAATCAGTGTCTGAGTACTAGATGAAGAGTGTAGTTTTGTTGGTTAAATATTATTCTTTAAATGTTACCTATCTGTCTATCAATCTATCCATCTCCTATCTATCTATCTCTCTATATATCTATTTATATATCTACCTATCTATCATCATCTATCATCTATCTATCCATCCATCCACCCCTTGGAGAAATAACTACAATTGATGGTGTCATTCGATTTGGAATATTACTGGCTTCTTACATGAATATGTTTCTATCCTCTATGTCTACCTGTAAAGTAGGGCACACCAGTAATATAAGAGGTATGACTCTTCCTTACCAAATTAAAAATATTCCTAAGCATTGCAGTCCAAAGTCACATTATATTTTGTTTTCACTTTATGCTTTACCATATAGGCATTCAGTCCCTTGTTAAGAGGAATTCTATAGCTTGATCCCTTCTTAAAGTACCTGAATGCTTTAAGATAATGTTGGGTGGTGCCAAGGGTTTGAAAGAAATGTTGTTTTCTGACAGAGCTACTGAGATTGCACTCTCTGGATGAAATGAAAAGCTTTTGATTTCAGAATTATGAGAGGTAAAAGCAGAGGTGAATAGGATAGAAGGTGATCATGTCAAAAGTTCCCTTCCCCACCCTAGAAAGTGCTAAACTCAAGGAGAAATGTGGGAAGACAGCAGGTAAGAATAGCTAAGAGATCAATTGCATCATTATAATCTATATTTATAAGAATGAAATGTATTTTTAAAAGCATATTTCTAATAAAGATATAACTTTAGTAGCATATTTTAATGCAAAAAGTATTAGGTATTTGCATATGACATACATTTCCAGAACAGCTGGTACTTACACTCATCAATTATTTCCTTTATATGTGTCCAAATAGTCCTGTAATTTCAGCATTTGGGAGGCTGAGGCAAGAGGATCAAAAGTTTGAGCCCAACTTCGACAACTTAGCAAGGTCCTGTCTCAAAATAAAAATAAAAATTGTTGGAGTTGTAGTTCAGTAAGAAGGTCTCGGGTTCAATTCCCAGTACCACACAAAAATCCAAATAATTTTAAAATACCAGAACATTATGTGAAGGTTTACAATCAAATTTAAAGGATAGTATAGTGAGTAATTAACTTATGAATGGGTAAATTGATTTACTTTCTGTTGTCAGAAATTACTTCCTATTAAATTCTAAAGTTGCCTTAAAGTAAGACTTTGGTCATCCAACTTTATTTTGGGGGTGGGTCTACAACTGTTAAAGCCAGCACACTTGCTGTGAATGCCTTTGGATGAGTTAGGATTCTCATCATGTCCTACTTGTAAGCTAGATTTACATGAAACAAATTGTTTTGCTTGAACTTGTAACCTTTGGTATCTGAAGTTAATAGGAACATTCTGTCATGTCCTGAAATCCCTGTGTGGGGAAATCCTAAGCTATTTGGGCTGGGCTTTTTCTAAACTGTCTCCAGGACAGGCATGAAAATTTTGTTTTTTGGTGCTTCTGAAACTAAGACAAAAAAAAGATGATGGGAGATATTATTTTCTTTTTTTTTTTCTTTTTTTTTTTTTGGTTTTTCTCCAGAACCGGGAACCAAACTCACGACCTTGCGCTTGCCAGGCAGGCGCTTTGCCGCTGAGCTAAATCCCCAGTCCGGGAGATATTATTTTCTTCCTGAGTACCTCAACAATTCCTGTGAAGATTTATTGTAATCTGTTCTAGTCAGTCCTCCAAAAAATAAGACTGCTGATACTTCTTTATGGGATAAATTTGTTAAAACACATATACGCATCAAAGAATGTTTCTC
The DNA here is from genome assembly GCF_000276665.1 of Chinchilla lanigera. Classification (NCBI taxonomy): domain Eukaryota; kingdom Metazoa; phylum Chordata; class Mammalia; order Rodentia; family Chinchillidae; genus Chinchilla; species Chinchilla lanigera. The sequence goes on along the minus strand of NW_004955488.1, from coordinate 3,132,156 downwards.
AGGTTTGAGTTGAAAATGATTGGTATGGTGACTGGAAAACAAAAAGATACAGATTTTAAAGTATTCTAGAAATACTGTCGTTATGAAGTAAAGGCATCCAGCCAATCATGACGGCAAACACTTTTAATCCCAGCAGTCTGGGAGGCTGAAGCAGGAAGATCCAGAGTTTGAGTCTAGTTCAGTCAATGCAGTGACTTTGTGAGACCCTGCCTCAAAATAAAATATAAAATGACGGGTTGAAGCTGAATGTGAAGATGCTGGGATCAATTCCTAGTACCTCAGAAACAAATAGATAAATGCATATATAGAAGGTTGAGAGTAAAATTAATCAATCAATCAATCCAAGCTGAAGTGATATAGTTGTTGCAAATTTATTTCTGAAGTCACTAGGAGAGGTAGAAAAATATTGTGTTTATTCACTTAAAATTGGTATTCTGTGATTCACTAAGCAAATCAGTTGTTTATTTCTTCTATTGCTAACATGAAAAATGCAAAATAATTTGAGTTTTAGTATGAGAGATTATTTTTGGTCTAAATTTTTCCTAGTGTGGACATTATTATTATTATTATTATTATTATTATTATTATTATTAAGAAACAAAGCACTTAAGAATCTGTAACTAAAGTTAGTTCTTCCTCATTGTAAATTTATTTGACTGTTATGGTTTGAGAAGTAAAGCTAGAGAAAGGATTAAAATGCCATCTCCTTCTAACTTCATTTTACTGACCTTGTCTGACCTTTCCACATATCCTGCTAGAAGAAATGTGGAGAAAACTTTGACTAAGTAATGGGAACTGGCATATTATGATTTTGGTTTCTAAATAAAACACTATATTTTATAGTTTGAATTTAATTACGTTGTGTAACTCTCTTTGATATCTCTTGTTGCTTCCAAATAAAAGGATGCTGTGTTTCTAAGGTACCTTCTGATAAGGTTTGACAGCTGTGCTTGCTTTGTGATATGCATCACAAAAAGTAAATTAAATATCTAATATTCTGCCTCTGCTACCCTCACGCTCTGCCTACCACTTGCAACACAAATCTGTTTCTATACCTTTGAAAAGTGAATCCTCAGCCTGGATCCTTCCACACCACTGACATGGCCCAAGGACTCCCAGTCAGACGAAAGGAGAGACAATGGAAGAGAGGACCAAATCTGAGGGAAAATAAACCCTAGGACGGGACAGCCGACGCTAGTGAGTGAACATGCCTCATAAACAGCTTAGTGCCCATCTCCTATATTAGATACCTGTTGCTTTTTGCCTGTCAAGTAGCTGTCTGTTTAATCTTGTTGTTGTTTTTTGTGAGCTGAAGCATAACACCTGGCACCAGCAATTTAAAGGAAGAAAAGTTTATTTTGATGCACAGTTACAGTCCCTGGTCTCAGTGCTCCAGGGCAGGAATGGCGTGAGAGGAACACAGTGAAGAAAATTTGCTCCTCTGTGAGCCAAGAAATGGAGAAAGAAAGAAGGAATCAAGGAGGGAGATGAATCCTTCCAGGTCACGCTCCCAATACCCTCCCTCTAATCAGATGTCACCTCCTAATGGGCAACTACAGCGCATGCGTAACCCATCCACCTTCTACAAATGCTGGCCTTGAGCATACATGGCTTTGGAAGAATATTCCAAACACAAACTGCAATACTGTCCTATTTTCTTAGTAGAGTTTCTTTACAGAGGAAATTGTTGAAAAATACTTTTGGCAAGAGGTATGACTGACTCACTAAACAAAATTCCCTGCTGGAGTCCTGAATATTTAATTCAGGACAAGCCAGTCTGTTTACTTTAATTTCCCTGCTAGGATAATTGGCCTAGAGATGGGTGCATGATCCATGTCAAAGCACTACTTCTTTCATGTAACTTTCATACTGTATCTTTTATATTTCTTAGAAAGAACAGTAGTTTTTGTGTTTGGTTTACTTTGGTTTTTTTGTTGCTGTTGCTGGTGGGGATCTAATACAGGGCTTTGTGCATACCTAGCAAATACTTTACTACTGAAGCACATACCCAACCCTAGCAGTCTTTTTATTTTGAGATTGTGAAACAGGGAGAACACAACCGTGACCTTCTTTCCTGTGACACTGATATTAAGCCTATATGGTATCATTAAGTCTTGGTATTATAAGAAAAATCTGAAACACCTTCAATAATATCTTCCACATAGGAACTGCGCTTTGCCCATGAATTTTGCTTGACTTTTTTGGAAGGGAATGTTTAGCAAATACCACTGATCATTTAACTAAGTATATAATTAGCTTATCTTAGTGCAATTTGTTTCATAAACACTAGATTTTTCACTGAGCCATTTTACTTACAGTTTGAGCAAAATCTTCCTCTTTATTCTCAGTAAGATGAGATTCAATCAATTTCTTCAACTATAGACACAGACCAGAACACTAGAAGATTTGAGGTTTCCTAGAATTCAGCTTACATGTTCACATACATTAATGTCTAATATTTGGATTGATGAAAATAAATTGGCATATATTAGCACTTTTATGTGATAATCAGCAACATATTGTTCTTCTATTCAGTTTTTTGTTGTGATGTTTAGATGAAGATAGGTTTGGACTTTTTAAGCATTAAGTGAAATAGTATATGTGAGGTAAGTTAACATCTTGTCTAAGGTATAGTAAGCACTCAATGAGAATTACATTTTAGGGCTGGGGAGATAGCTAGCTCAGTGGCACAAGGCCTGCCTAGCAAGTGTAAGGTCCTGAGTTTGTTTGTTTGTTTGTTTGTTTGTTTTTTTTCTCCGGTACCGGGAACCGAACTCACGACCTTGCACTTGGCAGGCAGGTGCTTTGCCACTGAGCTAAATCCCCAGCCCCAGGTCCTGAGTTTGATTCCTGGTACCAAAAAGAAGAAGAGGATAATTTTTCATAGTCTTCTATACCAAATATGTCATTTACTTTTTGGTAAATGATTCATTTTGTAAGCCATTGGTTTAGAAAAAGATTGTGATCCAACCTTGTCTCCTTCTATCCTTCATTTTTTCTCTTAGTTTGTATTTTGACTTACTCAAATGAGAGATACACTGTATTCCAGCTTGTGTGTCTGATTTATTTCACTGAATATTATATTTTTTTTACAAGTGTCTCAAATGGGTCCTTCTTTTTAGCCAAGTAGTACTCCATTATATGTAGATATCACATTTTCTTTATCCAGTGGTCTGCTCATGGGTATACAGGCTATGTACAGAATTTAGCTGTTATGAATTGTGGTGCTATAAATACTGGCATGTTGTTATCATTGTAGCACAATGTCTTAAGCTTTTGTGGGATGATAAGTAGAAGGGGGATGATAGCTGAGGGTCCAGGGGACCAAGGGCATGGGGCAAAAGGGAATGAAGAAAGAAATAGGTACAGTGAAAATAAACCATGTACCAGATCCTAATAACCTCAATGTATGTGGACATTATATGCTACAAATGTGAAATAAGTTAATCTCCAGGTGTGGTGGCACATGCCTGTAATCTCAGCACTCAAGAGGCTGAGGCAGGAGGATCTTTGTGAGCTTGAGGCCAGACTGGGCTACAAAGTGAGCTCAAGGCCAGCCTGAACTGCATAGTGAGACCCTGTCTAAAAAAAAAAAAGACAAAAAAAAAAAGTAAGTTAATGATACCAGCAAGAATAAAAGGAGGGAAAGGGATGGAGGACAAAATGAGATTTAAAAATCTAGCTGTATTATAGACATGCACCAAGATGTATATGAACCTATATGAGTGTAAAATATACATACTATGAACATGTAGTATTAAATAAATAAAAGCAGTTCCAGAATGCATAACTGGGACATATAGCCCTGATATTGATTCCTATCCTGTGGAGTAAGTGCTTAAGGTGGGACAGGCTGAAGGGAAGTCATTAAAACTTGGGAAAATAGTACATCAAACACCATGTTGCATCTTTGGAGAGACTGTAGGTATTACTGCCACCATAAGGAATGGAAAGATGCAGTTCCCATAACATAACCATTTATCTCTCCTGTTTGGCCTGCACAGCAGACAGGTGGCCTCTACATTGAAAACTACAGTGCTCTGAGAAAGAAGATAGGTGAGGATTTCAGAAAATGAAAAGATATCTTCCATACTTGGGTAGGAAGAACCAATATAGTGAAAATGGCCATACTTTCAAAATTGTTATACAGCTTTAACGCAATCTCAATCAAAATACCAATAGAATACCTCACAGAATTAGAAAAACAATCCCAAAAGTCATTTGGAACCAAAAGAAACCTAGAACACAAAAACAGTTCTGGGCAACAAAGGCAAGGCAGGGGACATCATAATTCTTGATTTTAAATTATACTGCAAAGTTACTGTGATAAAAACAGCAAGGTACTGTTAGAAAAACAGACCTGAGGGTTGATGGAACAGAATAGAAGATGCAGAAACAACTCTAAGCACACTCAGCCACTTTGTTTGACAAAGGTGATCAACACTTTGACCAGAAGAAAAAGTCTTTAATATATCTGTAATAAATATTGTGAATTAGGAAGAAAATGTTAGATGGGAAGGGGAGTAAGATGGGGGAGGGGTAAAGGAAGAAAGGTAAAGAAAAAACATAAAAGAAGAAAAACTGGAAACAAAGCTTTTGCAAATGAGGAAGGGAAGAGGGGTTGAAGGAAGGGTAGGGGAATGGGAATAAAGATGAATCAAGATATATCGTGTACAGGTCCAAATTCCTTATGATGAATGTGATAGGTATGTATAACTAAAATGTACCAATAAACTTAATTAACTTTAAAAAATGATGCTGGAAAAACTGCCTTTTCACATGCCAAAGTGAAATTTAGACCCATATCTCTCCCCATTCACTAAACAAAAATTGAAAAAGATCAATGATCAAAACATTAAAACAGAAATGCTAAATCTATTGGATGACAGAATAAGTAGATCTCTTGAAGTCATAGGTGTAGGCAAAGACTGTGTGAACAAAATCCCAATCACACTGGAAATTTTTCATAAATCAACTGTTGAGTTCTCATTTTATTAAATAAAAAACCTTCTGCTAAAACAGTAGAGATAATACAGAGCTTCACTAGGTTTGAGCAATCTTTCATTCTTACATCTGGTAATCTGAGCGATGTAGTTGAGGATAGTGATATGTAATGTAACAACCACTGTTGATTCATAATATTTTGTCTTGAGACTCTGTATCACTTTGAATGTTCTTACTTTGATTTGTTTATGTTTGTGATACTGATATGCTGCTACTTTTCTATTTCTTTGCTTGTTTGCTTCTTATTTGCTACTCTTTTTAAAATAAAGAAGAAAACCTTTTGCACAGCAAAAGAAACCACAGAATGAAGAGCAAACTCACAGAGTGGGAAAAATGTTTTTCCTGCTATTCCTCACACAAAGGACTGATATCTAGACTATACAAAGAACTCAAAAAGCGAACCCTCTAAATTTAAAAACCCAGTGCAAAAGTGGGTATCTGAAATGGGTAGTTATTTCTCAGATGAAGAAGTAAAAATGGCAAATAAATATTTGAAAAAAATGTTCAACAATGTTAGTCATTTGAGAGATGCAAATTAAAACAATGCTGAGATTCCATCTCACTCCAGAAAGAATGGATATTATCAAGAAATCAACCAATAACAAATGTTGGGAGGGCTGCGGGGAAAAAAAAGAACTCTTCTCAACCATTGGTGGGAGTGTAGACTGGTGCACCACTGTGGTAATCAGTGTATGGAGATTCCACAAAAACCAAAGCTAGAGATTCAATTTGACTGAGCTATACCCCTTATGGGTACCTTCCCAAAAGAATTAAAGGTATCAGACCACACGATGTGTTCACATCCATGTATATAACATCACAGTGTGCAATAGCTAAATTTTGGAAACAGCTCAAATGCCCATCAACCAATGGTTGTATAAAGAAGATGTGGTTGTTTCATACTACTCTTTTTTTTATACAACTCTTCCATAAAGAAGTATAAACTTGAGACATTTCTAGGTAAATGGATACACCCTGAGACCATAGTCTTAAGTGAAGTAAGTAAGCACACACATGTTTAAATTTAAATATTGCATGGTTCCTCTGGTATGAGAAACTAGAAGGGTAAATAAGACTAAAAAATATAGTAGATATTGGCAAATGGGAAGAAAATGTTCAAATGGGAAGGTGAACAAGGCAAGGGGAGGGGGAAAGGAAGGAAGGGAAAAGAAAGAAATAGAATAGAGAAAAAGTAGAAACAAACGTTTTTCTTTTTTTTTTATAGGAGGTAAAAAGGAAGTGAAGGGAGGGGAGGGGATTGGGGAAAAAAGAAGTAGTCAGATATATCATGTGTACAAGTACAAATTCCCTATGATGAATGTGATTGTTAAGTGTATCTACAATGTACCAATAAACTTAATTTAAAATAAGACAGATGGATCTTAGAGAATGATAGTGGATGACTATAGATTTAATTCAAGAATGGCTGTTGTAATAGATGTGCTTTACTTCTGGAGCAGATCAACACATACCCTGGTACCTGGCATGCAGCTATTGATTTGGCAAGTGCATTTTTCTCTGTACTGTCCATAAAGCTCACCAGAAGCAATGTGCATTCAGCTGGCAAGGTCAGCAATAGACCTTCATGGTCCTATTTCAGGGGTATGTTAGCTATGGAGCCCTATGTCACAATGTAGTTTGCAGGGATCTTGATCGTCATTGTTTTCACAAGGTATCATCACACTGATTCATTACGTTGATGACATTATGCTGATTGGACCAAGTTTGCAAAACAACTGCACTGGTCTTTTTGGCAAAACATTTATGTGTCAGTGGATGGAACAAAAATCCAATTGAAATTCAGTGATGCTCCATCTCATTGAAATTTCTTGCAGTTGAATGATGTGGGGCACGTAGGTTTATTTGTTCTAAAATGAAGGATAAGTTGTTCCATCTGGCCCTTCGACAACCAAGAAAGAGACAAACCTTGGGCCTATTTGGATCTTTCCTCACTTGGGTTTGTAATTCTGGTCCATTTACTGAGTGGCTAAGAAGGCTGCATGTTTTGTGTGAGATCCAGAATAAGAGAAGGCTCTGCAGCAGGTCACAGGTACTGTGCAGGCTGCCTTGCCACAGGAAACATAGGATCCAGAAGTGCAAGTGGCAGAAAGGAAGTTGACTGTAGCCTTGAGCAGCCCTCCATCTGTGATTCACAGAAGAGATCTTCCTGATTTTGAGGCAAGGCCTGTCAACCTGCAGACAATTATTCTCACTATAAGAAACACCTCCTGATTGGCAACAGGGCCCACATAGAACATGAACATTTCATTGAGGGCTACAAGCTTACCAGCATTAGGAAGAAGAATGCTAATGCAGACAATTTCTATTGGAAAAGTAAGGCTGCTGCTTTGTCTATTCCTCGCCATGTTGTTTAGAACATTTAGGAACTGGGTTGTGGGAAGAGTTTGAAAGGTTTGCAGGTAAGGGCTAGAGAAGACTTAGAATGCTAAAAACAGAGCCCAGTGAGTGGTTCTGGTCAGACTCAAAAGACCAGAATGCGCATAGAAATACAGACATTAAAAGCCAGGCTTAGGGGATTTCAGTTGGGTACAATGACCCCGCTGGCAGTTAAGCTAGAGTGTATGTCTGTTATGCTCTTGCAGATTTGTCTACATTTTTCTCATGACCTGAGACTTCACAGGAGTCTGAGATTAAAAGCTAACTGATTTGATGACATTCAGGCTTGGCACGGGTACTTCTGGCCACTTTTTGCCAGATTTATATGGACAACTGGGTACAAAAGACAAAAGAAGAGCAGACAATTGTGAAATCTTGGCCCAGAAGGAACCATGTGTAAGTTGGGGCTGAAAGAAGTGTTGGTGCTAAAATGCTGAAGACCTTGGGGATGAGATTACTGATTTGCACGTGTGCACTGGATAATTCTATTATGTTAGCGAGAATGAGCAACTTCTTATTGTCTTTTGTGGTGATTAAGTACGGTTAAAGTAAATGTGTTTGTGTAGCAAGATGAAAAGGGTATGGGTGTGGATGTTAGGGTGGAGTTCCATGGAGTTTCAAGTTGATTGGCTTTGGCATCTGCCCAAGGAATTCAGCAAGAACAGTAATAGGTATTTCTGGGTGGAGCTTCATGGATGGCCTTGGGATTTATGGGTGGTCCCTTACTGTTTCTGCTTTGACACAGTTCCTCCACTCTACTTTCCTGCTCCTGTGAACTATGCAGCTTTCCTGCACCATCCCCTCTGCCAGGACATCTCTGCTTTGGTGTCAGCTGATCATGGGTTGGAACCATGAGCAAATTTAACATTTCCTTCTCTAAATTGTGGGTGTGGGTTATGGTTTCTCAAACAGGGAGAAAGCTGACATATGTGAGCATAGATTACACATTTTTCTTAAATTTCAGCTTCTGTATCCATATAGGTAATTGAAAAACTGAATAATATTTAGATCAATGAATAGACATTAACTTATGTAATACTTTTATGTGACATTGAATAAGTTATTGCTCTTATTTTCATCTTTGTCTGATGGAGACCACTACAAAGTGGCTCTAAGCAGGATTTAATATTAACCAATGAGCTTTCCATGTTTACTTGTGAGCTGTCCAAAGCTTAGGCACCTTGTCTGGAGATGGGCAGCAGACTCATAGTAAGTGAACCTCTGTGAGGCACTGGTCATCCTGAGGTCTGAATTGGCCTGTGAAGCTGCGATGCCTCAAAGGACAAGATAAAGTCACACTGAAGACATCTGGCTCCAAGCCCAATTAACTACAAGGAGACTGCAGCTGCAGGCTCTACACTGCCACTATAAATACCACCCTAAAGATAAGGTAGTTCTCCTGATTGATATAATTTACTACTTGGGAAAATTCTCCTAAGGTCCTATTAGACTCCCATGATTTCTTGAGTATCCTCCTCCTTTGTTTGAAAACCAAATAAATATGGGCTGCCCAGAAAAGTCTTTGTCTAAACTCAGAGAATATTAAAACCGTAAGAGAGTTGGACCTTCCTGGAGCCCTGAAATCATTTCCATTGTCTCATTTATTTAAGCCTTAGCCATCTACTCGCTTGGGAGATTGAGGGCCTGATCAGCCCACAATAACTAAGGGTTATTTAACCCAATATTTGTCATAATAGATTTTAAATAATGATAGCCTGGGAATTTTGTAAGAATCAGGTGAAATAATACTGTAAACTAGATCGCATCTTGTCCAAGCTATAATAGGCTCTTAATAAACATTAGTGTTTACAGTCATTTAATTTTACTCTTTCTTACTTCTGTAAGAAACTACCATGGTGTTAACAGAACTATGGTGTTTATAGACCATAGTGTATGGAGTAACAGCATGTCTGTCACAGGCATTTGATTAAATATTATTTCCCCTGTTACTTTTTAGCAACTTATTTTCTATGATACCTTTCACACTATCAGTTTGGCAAGGATGCATTTGGAAATATGAAAAAGAAAGCTGAGCACTGAGGAGCTGGTGTTTCTTCACAATACAAAAAAATACCTACTTTCATGCATGTAGTGATGTGGTTGGCAGATAGTAGGAATAGCTCCTCTGATTGTACAATTTGGTCTTACATATTTAAGGTGCTCTTAAGTAATGAATATAAGAGGCCTGAATTTATATAAGAGAAATAATGTACATGTAGGGGAGATGTGTACATACATATTTGCCTGTGTGTAGTTTTTGGAATGGAAAAATAATCAAAAAAATATCACTCTGAATATTACAGTTTTACATATGCAACTTTTTTGCTACTGGATAAATTCTTTTAACAACATTGAAGTGATTGTTGTCTGTTTCTGTTCTACATCCCTCAGATAGGGTAATTTGAGGGTAAACACTGATGATAGACCCACAAAAGCATTCTCAGGTGCTGGGTGTGGTGGTGCACACCTGTAATCCCAGCACTTGGGAGGCTGAGGCAGGATAATCTTTGCAAGTTCAAGACCAGCCTGGGTTACAAAGTGAGCTCAAGGGCAACCTCAACAGTATAGTGAGACCCTGTCTCAAAAAGATACAAAAAAAAAAAAAAAAGAATTCTCAGCCATTAGGTCAGTGTAGCATTCTTCAAAGGAAAGAGTTGAACAAATTTATAACCTAGGAATAAGTAAAATGACTTTATGTTTTGTTTATTTACTACTTGTATCTTATGATTTTGAGATTTCATTACTGTACCTTTCCTTTTCCTTATCTTTTATCCTCTACTATTTTATGTACTTTTACAACTTTTGTCTCTTGAGCATTCACTATCTTTTTCCTCATACCTGTTTCATCAGTATCACATATGTATTGTAGTGTTGATATTTGAGAAAACAAAAAGATCACAAATCTGACTAAATGGCATAGTGTAGTTATGGTGAACATTTTAGAGTTTTCAGTGATAAGAAACAGCCATTTGCAACACATGTGCCATAGGTAGACCACTGCTGGGGGGGGAAACACATTATATAGGCATAGGTTCTAGAGGGTTTACTTAACTTTTAACTTTTCATTCATTTGTAGATCATGTAAAAACAATTAGTTAACAATAAATCATACATATACCTAAGTGAGGATAAACACCAGTGTTGAGATTCCATAACTCTGTTGGTACATTGGGCCTCTACACAGAATGCATGCAGATTGTCACCCATTTCTGCTTGTGTGAGTAAAAAGAATTGTATTTTATTCCCCAATTTTTAGAAAGCTAAAAATATATGCATGTTTGTGTGAGACTTACTAAAACTAGAGCGTGTGTGTGTGTGTGTGTGTGTGTGTGTGTGTTTGAGAGGGACAGAGAGGGACTGTCTATATGATTGTGAAGTTCAGGGCTGGTTACTGAGACAATCAGAGAAGATCAAATCTGAAATCTGCAAGAATAATTCCTTCTCCATAAAGGAGCATAAAACTTTTTCTCTTATAGCAGTCAATTGACTGGATGAAATCCACCCACTTTATGTATTTACTTTATTCAAGGTTTGCTGATTTAAATGTTAATCATTGCTAGCAAATGCATTCCAGCAACATTCAGACTGGTGATCAAGCAAACATCTGTGTGCTACAGTCCAGTTGAAAAGACATTTTAAATTCACTGCCTCAGATTCTACTGCTTTCAATTCGACACCCATCCATGCCTTTTTAAATAATATGTAATCTCAAAATAAAGACCATAACAAGGTTATATTTCCATCTAGTGTGATAAAACTGTTCTGTGCTCAAGTGACAACACTCACCTTTTCCCTACATGAGGATACAAAGACCTGGAGGGATGTTCACTCTTAAAACCTAAACGATACCTAAATACTATGATGGATATCAACACATTTTATCTTATATAATAACTTATTCAGGGCTCTTTCCTTATTCAGGCTTGGGGAATCTTGGTTATGGCTCAAAAATGTTGTCCAATTGTTTCCTATATAGTCAGTGTTATCTCACAGTTGTTCAATATATGGAAATTAGAATCCAAAAGTTTCTTTAGAGTCATATCCCAACAGTAAAAAATTATCAAAAGACAAGAATAGAGCAGAAAAAAGAATGTAACACTAAAAAAAAAATCATTCTGCACAAACAAACTTTATGCTAAAGAGGAATCAGTAGACAGTCCTCAGTGATATTTCTTTCAGGTTTTCTTAAGGGACAACCCAAAAAGGAAAGAATAACTATGAAATTAAATTTCTAACATCAAGGAAAAAATTATTATTTCTAGCTATAATTACAAGTATTACCAGATGGTTTTCAACTTGGGTTTGATCATTTAAAACTTGAGTCAGCAAAAAAAAAAAAAAAAAAAACTTACCTATCAGTATTGGCAGTGTAATTTCTGCATGTCAGACACTCCAAGGCATAACTGTCACAGTGAACAAACCTCTGCGTGATAACCAATAAGCTGTCTCATACAAATACACACATTTTTGCAGGTGATGCCAAATGATTTACGCCTCTAAAAGTTTACCAATTATACTCCTCTTAATCCCAATATATCAGCAATTTCCTCTGGTGGAAGAGATTACACCTGATCTCCTGGTTTCCTTTCACAGTAAGTTCAATTTTTTTTTATGTCTATTTTTTATAATAAATTAAGCTGTGCTCTTATTATTCTTTAAGATTAAAAAAATTAAGATTTTTCTTTACTCAAATGTGCTCATAAATATTTGATTTAGTGCAAATGAATCCATTATTATTTTAATTAGATTAAAGGCATTGACTTAGACCGTTTTTAACTTTCATTAGAGTTCAAGATTCTATAACCTTACACATGTTTATGCCACTGAATTTCAATGTAATGAATAATTTAGGAACCAATGAAGTCTTATACAATTTGCATATTAAACATATTTTTAAATGAGTCAAGTTTGTAGTGTAATTTACAGGTTGAAATTAAAGAAAGGGTCAAACATGAAGGAGAGAGCATTGATCATAGACATATATAAAAGTTATTCTGGGAAGTATTTAATTTTCAAAGTACTTAATATTTACTTTAAGGACAACTTAGAACTACTAGAAAAAAAATCTTGACCTTAAATATTGGGTTTGTATTCAGAAAATCCTTACCTTTTTGGAGTTATACCTACGTCTTTCAGAGTTATACCTATTTTATCTTCCAGCACAATATGTTTCTGTTTTAACACTTAGATATTTGATTCACATTGATTTTAGTTTAGAACATGGTGAGAGATGTGGGTCTAGATTCAATCCTCTGCATGTGGGCAGCCAGCATTTCTGGCACTATTTATTAAAGAGACTATCTTTCCTTCAAGATACATGTTTGTCAAAGATCAGACCGTTGAATGTGCCTCAGGTTGATTTTGCACCCTGTATTCTGCTCTATTGATCCACAGGTCTGTTCTTGCAACAGTATTATGTTGTTATTCTCGCTGTAGCTTTGTAAGATAAATTGAAATCCAGGATTGTGATTTCCTCTTCTTTTGCTCTTGTCCAGGATTAGTTTTGCTATTGGAGGTCTCTCTTCCGTATGGATTTTATGATTGTTTCCACTAATTCTGTGAGAAATACTATTGGTTCTTTCACCAGGATTATGTTAAATCTGTGTATTGGTTTGGGAAGTATGACCATTTGATTATACTGGTTCTGTCTATCCAGGAACAGGAGATATCTTTTCATTTTCTGATGTCCTCCTCAACCTCCTTTTTCAGAGTTCTGTAGTTTTATAGAGATCTTTCACTTACTCAATGAAGTGAATTCCTTAGTATTTAGTTTCACCTAATCTTATTGTGAATAAAATTGTTTATGTAATTTCTTTCTCAGTGAGTTCACTATTCGTGTGCAGAAACACTGCTGATTTTCATACATCAGTTTTGTACAGTGCTATATTGCTGAATTTGGTTATTAATTCTAGGAATCTTTTGGTGAACTATTTTGGGTTTTCTATGTAGAAGATGATGCCATCTGCTATGATAATTTGATTTCTTTTTTGCTATACAAATATTCCTTTTTTGTTTTCTCTTGCCTGATTTTTCTGGATGATGCTTCAAGTACAATATCGAAGAGGAGCAGTGGTAGTGACACTTTTGTCTTGTTTCTGATTTCAGCGGCAAAGCTTAGTTTTCCCCACTTAATATGTTGTTGACAGTAGATTTGTCACTAATATCTTTTCCCAGAGTAAGATCCTTCTGTGCCCATTTCCTTCAGGGTTTTTTCATGAATGCATGCTGGATTTTGTCCATTTTTCTGCATTGACTGAGACGATTACATGGTTTTTGCCACTAGTTTTCTCTGTGTGATACAGTACTTTACTGATTGGTGTATGTTGGACACGTCTTTCATCCCTGGTATGAAGCCCGCTTGCTTGTGATGTACAGTCTTTTTGGAGGGAGGCAGGCAGCAGGGCAGGCGTTCCTCTAGACTGCTGCACTGAATGCTAATACAGTTACATCCAGCCACTTCTGACAGCACCTTTAGAGGCTTATTTCCTCATGTTGTGGAGCAGAGCCCATGTGCTTCTCAACTTGAACATCACCTTCTAGTGTGTCTGTGTCTCACCCACACCCTCCTTGTGGCTATCTCTCTCCAGTCACTGTGTCACTCCCTAGTCACTGACAACTCTGAAGTGGACCTCTGCGGTTGTTCTGTGGCTCAGTCTTAAACAATGAACCCCTTCTTAAAATGGTGCCTGTCTGGACATTATTCCATGCCTTGTACTCTGAGCAACTACTACAAAGCTAACAAGCGGCAATCAATTAGTTATTGTGGCTTTCCTGTTAGCCTGATTTGAAATTACTTTAGTTTGTTTCTATTGTTTAATTCTTCTCTTTAAAGTAAAATAAAAAAACCCCAAAATATAAATAAATAAATAAACAAACAGCAGCAGCAAAACACACACACACACACACACATACACACACACACACACATATCCCTCTTAGGCACTATGGCAGCTCCTGTACTGGGTTTCTTTTCCCACTCAAGCCTACTATGAAGGAGTCACTTTCAGAGTAAAACCTCTCACTGTTTATTGTTTTTTAATTTAGAGAAAAGAAGATAAACATAACAATGCAACCAAGTTGCAAAACAGGTTAGTAGGACAGTTACAATAGTTGATACGTGTGTATTGTCTTCTTAGTATTACACTGTTTTTGTAGCTTACAATAGTTGGGATATTGCTTTTCTTGGGATAGTGCTGCTGGCCCAGCCCCTCATTTCTCCCTGGAGGTGCTGACACTGTGGCTCATAGCCTACCCTCTGGGTCCTGCATGCCTGTTTGTCAGCACCTCTGCTGCCTAGTCCTTAGGGGAAATAAAACACAATGTGTGCTTCTAGCTGATGAGTATAATTTTAATTTTAAATTTGGTAAGTAAAATGAAATACATTAACTAAATAAATGTTAGAGGAGCCTTCAGTTATTTAAAAAATTTAAAAAGGATTTCAGACTCCAATCCTAAGGAATCGTGGCAGGATCAAGCCACAGACAAAAGCAAAGGATGTCAACAAGCTGAACATAGAGCAAACTTGCATGGCAGGATTCCTCCCCTTTCACATTATAACTATGTGTAGGTTCATCCAAGGAAGTAAATTGAAGAACATTTTGCAAACTCATTTATAATGGAAGAGCCCTTCCAAAATATGAGAAGTTCTGGAGGGACATTTAGCTTCTGGATGTTGACATGGGAAAGCTAAGGACTAAGTGAAATGAAGACATTTAACTTACCTGGTGAATGACAGATCAATTAACAGGTTGGTCCTGATTGGAAAATAAAATCTATATTTAAGTCAAGAAAAATGTAAAAGCCGGGTGTGGTGGCACATGCCTGTAATCCCAGCACTCAGGAGGCTGAAGCAGGATGATCTTTGTGAGTTTGAGACCAG